>NC_135490.1:30366902-30670531 GCF_052094955.1 Ictidomys tridecemlineatus
ACCAATCATCTTATGATCAATCTAACTGCACTATGAGGAAGCTCTAGATATTGCTATGTAATGGAAGGCTGTCTGGAAGGATCATTGTCCCTATGAAAGGGGGTCTTATGAGTTGGGGGAATCATGCCCTGAGGCCTTTGTTTCTTGGTTCCCTGGCAATGCTGACATCAATCACTGAGGATGTGGTTTTGCTCAAATTGTTCACTAGAGCAAAGTGCCCCATCCTGCAAGTGTGCCTGTCAGGCCTGTATGAATGTAGGTTGTCCTAGCACTCTGAGCTACTCATAGCTGCTAGCTGCAAGCCGAAAGTTATGCCCACAATCTAATAGGTATCTGAAACTCAACGCAGCCAGTTCCTGACTCCTGTTTCTCCCTGATCTCACCTCACACCAAAACTCAGACCCTGCAGATTTCTCTATTACCTATTGGGTCATCCTGTTAACTCTAACTAAAAATAAAATACTTCCGACCTCTTTGTGCTACATAGACAAAACTATGATCATCTCTTACCAGGATTAACAGAATAGCATCCTGACTAGTCTCCATGTTTCCCTTTTTCTTTGTTTTAAAGTCCATTTTGAGTAGAGCAGCCAAAGGGATTTGTAGAAAATTATTAGACCATGGCCTTATTAGACTTTGTCATTTCTATACTCAAGCACTCTTGGTGGCTACCATTTCCATTAAAGTAAAAGGCAAATGTCCATTTGATGGTACATGAGTCCTTTCATGATTTATCAGCCTCCTCCACCATCTCAGCTCTCTTTTCTTAATCTACTCTCAACTTGCTGTCTTTAAAGCCTTTTTCCTGGTAATTCTCTTCACCTGCTGACATCTTCTCTGTTGTATTTACATAATTATCTCTTCACTTCCTTCCAGTCATTGATCAAATGTCTTTTTCTCAATAAAATCTTCCTTGGCAATTCTATTAAAAATTACAGTTACACTCTCATTCTTTTCCCCTAATCTACTGATCTCCTTTAGCTTATTCTGTTTTTCATAAAACTGATTTCTTTCCAAAATGCTTATGCAATTTATTGTTTATTGTGTTTATTAAATGTTGTCTTCCCCTATCCAGACTGCAAGCAACAAAAGGGTATTCTCTTTTGTGTTGATATACAGTTGTTTGAAAACATTTAACGAAATGTTTCTAGGAAACATGTACAAAACTTCTTTTCAGGAAAAAAAAATATATGTTTTTAAAAATATAACTGATATTTATTTTTGAAAATATGAGTGGAAATGAATTGAGTGATAACATTCAGCTGTGAGGAACAGGAAACACTTAGAATCTTCCTGACACAAAAAAGGTAATGCTTCTCATATGGGAGTATGGGGTGAGCAGAAATGCATCATGCATGAGAGGATGCTCCCATCTAGCTCTTTTGAGGACATCACTGCCTGTCATTCACTCAGGAGCACAATAAACTACCATTGAGCACACAGGTACTACATGGTGCAAAGGAGCACACCTATAATCACAGTGACTTGGGAGGAGCCTCAGCAACTTAGTGGGCCCTAAGCAACTTAGCAAGACCAGAATCAAAATAAATAAATAAATAAATAAATTTTTAAAAAGGGTTGGAGATATGGCTCAATGGTTAAGGGCTCCTGGATTCAATCTCTAGTACAAAAAAAAAAAAAAGCAAATTTTCACTAAATAAATTAGACCTTCAAACCCAGACTAATGCTAAGAAGGTATTTTCTAGTTTCTCCAAAATGCAGTAAGATAGTATGTAGCATATCTCAGGAATTTATTAACTATTTCTGCCAAGAATTTGCCATCATTGGTGGAGATTCCTAGAGAGCAGCACACATGCTCTCAATGATTAAGGTATTAAACTTTTTAAGAGTATATTAGATAACAAGTTAAATAGCAAATCACTAAAATATTCATGTCCACTTTAGGAAAATTAGAGAGGGGTTAAGCATATTCAGGGCACCCTCTATCCTATACATGGCCAGATTCAGCAAAGTTAATAAGTAACAGGCTTTTAATTTTCAAAAACTTACTCCATATTGAGCACTTTCTTTTTCTAGAGGTGTTCAGTATCTAGTGGCTAAAACACAAGGTGAAGTTAGTTATATTTCTTTCTCGTCACTTACCAATTATACAACTATCTGCAAGTTGACTCATTTACCATGAATCTCTATTTCCTCACTTGTAAAATGGAATTGATCATCTAATTCTTATTTAAAAATGAAGATGAGATGAGAAAAAAATTAAGCATTCATAGTATAGTCCCTGACCATAATAAATATTTATTTGAAAACAGCTATTTTCTGGAAGAAATTAAGCTTTTTAGTTAAGATTCACAGTCTTGAAGACAATTTATTATATTATCTCCTTTGAATGACTCAATATTACTGTGTGTTAGAGTTTGCCTAAATCTGTTGACTTTAACAGTCTTTGTGCCTCCAAGTCAATTACTTGAGGTAATTTAAAATATATTGAATTAAGTTATGCAAAAGATATTAAAATGGAAACATACAGCATTACATGAAATTCTTCTCAGTGATAAAGTGACAGGATCAAAAGCAGAGTCATGAGACCTGTGGTAACCAACGTGATACATAATTTTCTAAATAAGCATTCAGAAGCTCTTAAATTATTGTATTTTGAAAGTAAACACATTACAATGATTTTCTGCACCGCTTTTTAAAGAAAAGAAATTAATACTCATTTAAGAATGTGAACTTTCCAAATATGTTTGTGAAATCAGAGAACTTCAGAAACTGTTAAGAGGAACAGTTCCCTAAACCCATCTGTAACATGTTGAAGGGGGAAATGAAACAGACAAGCCATTGTCATACCATTTGGGGACCAGCATAGCTGTGATTATCAAGCAAGTGAGGAAGTTCAGTCCTGAGTTTGTGTCATTAATTCAATGAGTGAATTGCATGTAATTTCTTTTAACAACGAAGGTAGCCTTTGGCTTGGTTATCATGTAAAGAGTGGCACATGAGGTATTCTGTTAGAAAGGATGATAGACAGTCCTGTCATCTTCCCCTGCCCTCAAGCCCCTCTTACTCAGAGGAACTGCAATAAGCAAAGAAGCCCTAGGCAGGCCTTTTCTTTATAGTCATTTCTACTCCTGTTCTTAAGGTAAAATAAACACATCAAAAAGGAAAATGTGAGTGTAGCAAACCATGTTAGTGGAAACTTTCTGGTTCCTGATAACAGACACTTCCCAAAACCATTAATACTACATTTTAAAAAATTATTTCTTACTTTTTCCTATCAACAGTAGTGACAAAATGAGAAATAAGAAAGATCCTAATAGTGTAGGTGTCTTAATAAAAGCAAAATAATTCACATTATTATGATGTTTCAATTTTAATATATTGAAAAGCCTGTTTATTTTCTACCTGCCAAATTAGATTTATTTAATTTTTTTGGTAACTTCTAGAACACCCATTGTGGTTTTTTAAAGATAACTTTCATTAAAAGAAAATTTATTATGTACTAATATTTTGAGTAAGTTTCGAAACATACAGAACCTTAAAGTTTTCATCTTAATATTAGAACATGTAAAAATCAAAGCTATAGGTAAACTTTGAGACAAAATTATTATTAGAATTTTATTATCAGAAGGGTATGTTTATAAATACAGAATTAGTAGGACAAAAGCAAGGACTGTCTTTTCCATGATGAAAAATGACACAGATACAAATGTTTTTTCAAAATGCTATCAAACATTATTGGCTTCATCATTAGCATTGAACAAAAATAGAATGGCTCATTTATGTGACTATTGGTTTCCTTTATTAATAAAATAAAATTGTTCTATTGGTAATTGCTTCATGTAAATCTAGAAATCCGAGTTCTCTTGAAAAATGATACAAAGCAACATTGTACTTCAACATTTTTATATTTAATCTCTCTATATATATGAGACAACAAAATGTTTTAGTTAATTGAATGTTTTTTAAAGTTTTCTATTTTATCTTTAGTCATTTTTAAAGTATTGGGTAGAATGGGCACCCAACCACTGAGCTAGACCCATAGCCCTTTTTGTTTTATATGTCTCCAGAGTAGCTAGGATTACAGGCATGCACTACTGTGCCCAGAAGTCATTTGCTTTTTATTTCGTCCCTTCAACAAATATGTATTCACTGTCTGTCAGAAACTAGGTTTTCTTCTAGGCACTAAGGATATTGAGAGAGAGAGAGAGAGAGAGAGAGAGAGAGAGAGAGAGAGAGAGAGAGAGAGAGAGAGAGAGGTGGGGGTGAGAAGAAACAAAAGAGAAAATTTCTTTTGCTGGACGTGGTTGTACATGCCTGAAATCCCAGCAGCTCTGGGGGCTGAGGCAGGAGGATATCAAGTTCAAAGCCGGTCTCAGCAACCTAGCAAGGCCCAAAGTAACTTGATGAGACTCTGTCTCAAAATAAAACATAAAAGGGGTTCGGGATGTGGTTCATTAGTTAAGTGCTCCTGGATTCAATCCCTGGCACCCACCCCCTGCCGCCAAAAAATAAAAAAGGTTTTGGTGAAATGTTCATTCTAGTAGGAAAAATAAATAACAAATAAATGTAGAAATAAATAATAAGACTAAGTTATTAGTGAAGGAAAGAAAGGTAAATTTGTTCAAAGAGATAGAAACACATTAGGGATGCCTTTTAGAGAGGAAAATCGGAGAATTTCTCTCTGAGAATTGATATGAATGATATGAAAGGAATAGCTATGGGGAAATATGGAAGAAGGTCCCTGAGAAAGAGGGAGAAACTGAAATACCTGCTGTTTAGAGAAACTGTAGCACAAGGTGGGGTCAAGAGGCTTTCCAGACACCAGTTCACATAGAATCTTGTACCTTATGGTAATGTTTTGAATTTCATTTTCTTATGGTGATGAGAAGTCACTGGAAGATAAAAGACATGTGAGTGACTTAACATGACTCTAAAAATACAGTTTTATTGACATCTATTGAATAAAGAGTTTGGTTAGAAATGTGGGTTTCAAAGCACCGACATAGGGGAGGGAGCATTTTTTTGAATTAGAAGAGCTCATGATGCCTAATGACATGGTGGTGGTAGTCATGGCGGTATTTAGGAAAGATTGAAAGCTAAAATGCTTACTGATGGGTTCAGTGTGGAGGCTGAAGAAAAGTCAGGACTAAGGGACAAACTCCTAGTTTTTTAGTGAGAACAACCAAATGCATGGAAGAAGCTCTTAACTAGGAGGTAGTGAGGACAGAAGGCTGGGGGATGAAGGGTGTTTTTAACCTATTCAATTGAAATGCCTGCTAAACATCAGAGCATATAATCGAGATATTATTCAAGACAGGCACTGATAGAAATATGGGAAATCAATTGTGGACAAGAGATATGATGCTGTGTGTATAAATAAGATAACATACTTCTTTGAATTACATCTTAATAAAAAGGTCTATTATTACATTCAAAAATTTTTCTAATTGTGTCACATTTGTTCATATTTTGTGATGAGATTTAGTGCTATTGATGTGTATGATATTTTTTTTGTAAAGTGAAAATCTGTGGTTATTAGTAAATATAAAGCTATATAGATGATAGTTTCAGATGAACTATTAGTGAGTTGTTGGTAGAACTGTCAGAAAATAGGAATGATTAGGGGGTAACAGATTATGTGCACAAGATTTTTTGATTCCTTCTCATTAATTTCTGTGAGTATATTTGTGTTGAATTTCTTAGATATTTGATCATTTTTCATTCTTACAAATTTTCTAAAATTCTTTAGCAATCAGTATTAAAAGGAATTTTGTTGTTGAACTTTGCATTCAATTCATTAAAGCAAACACAATGCATGAAGGTAGAGGGGATTTTCTTGCAAGAAATAAGTATTTTGAGTAAGAGTTGCCAGTGTGGGCTAAATGTGTGCAAGTATGTTTTAGGGTGTATTGCTTCATGATCAAAAATAGCTATGTCAGAACCTTAGCTGAAACTAGGAAACAGTCAAGAAATACTTCTTCATGTTTCTTCTGAGCAATGCTGGACTGGACTTACTATTGTCTGAGTTCTTTCACTACTCTGTAGAGACAAAGTTAATTTGTAACTTTTTGTGCAATGGAGATGGAGATAATTTTATCAGATGTAACAGATAACCCCAAATGTTACCGTTTATGCCCTTGTTGGACATCAACACCTTTTATATATAACCCAGACACTTTATACCAGCATTGCCTATAAATGCCTAGTTTCTTAAATGCTCTTTTGACCAGTTTTAACATTCCAAGTTCCATCAATAATTTAGTTGCATGAAAATTAAACAGTTTTCTCTAATAGTCATATGAGAGTTCTGATTTTGTCTTTTTGAAAAATTATATTTTAACTGCTTATAGACATCGAAAAATTTTCTTCCTGCAAAATATTGTAAAACATAATACCTAGTTTCATTATATGTTTGAAAACATAGTTCATCCCTTAGTCCTGACTTTTCATTATATGTTTGAAAACATGTTTTTGGTAATGACTTGTAATTATTCTTTATTATACAAAAGAGTTAATACACTAATATAATATTAATGATGGAAAAATGCTAAAGCATTTCAAGATAATAAATAGGTTCAACATTGTACCCAAAATATAAACATGCTTAAATTTGTATGCTTCATTTTGAAGGTAAGCCCCACAAACATTTTAAGTTATAGAAAACTTCTTTTCCAAAGTTACTTCAAAAACATGACTGGAAGCATACCTGACAAAGTATATATGTGGTAAACTTTTATAATTAATATAAAATACATAGAAAATTGTTTTGTGAATGACTGAATTATTTACTTGTCCTTTTTGAATATTCTCTCTGCTCTACATATTTAAAAATAGTTCAGGTAAAAAATTAATTTCCCTTCATGATCCCCTCCTTCCCATGCCTTTTACCTGAGTTTATGCTGTTTTATATTCTTCAAGAAAACTTTACAGGGCTTTGTTGTTTGTTAGATTCTGAATTACTCTTAGACTCAATTTTCATCCAGATATAATGGGATCAGAACAAATTATTTAATGTCCAAAATGACAATATGAATAATATTCATTTTTAAAGAGGGGTATAAATGTTTTATAAGAGAAATGAGGCAAGAAGAATAAAAGGTGAAAAGATTGCAGATAGTTTGCAATTAAAACTCTGAGGTCATATGTTAGCTGTATTTAAATCTGGTGTTGCCCCTGTCTTGAAATACTGTCCCTGCAAAGCCTCAGGGAAACTAGAACAGGTCATTGGGCAAAGTATTTGCTCCCAGGGGCATCACAAGTTGTAAGAGGGTTTCATGGGGCAAACTATCTTATTGTCTTGTCAATTATGTGATAATTAGGAGTCCCAGAAAATGGAGAAAGCGTTTGACAGGGGAATGTTTGGAAGCACTAAAGAATATGTGTTCAGGGGCTAGGTTGTGGCTCAGAGGTAGAGCGCTCGCCTACCATGTGTGAAACACTGAGTTCAATCCTCACCACCACATAAAAATAAAATAAAGATATTGTCCACGTATAACTAAAAAGTAAGTATTTTTAAAAGAATATGTGTTCAGTATGACCGTTGCTATAGAAACTCTATAGTCAAAAGAGAGCAAAATGTGTGTGAGGGAAAAAAAGAATCCAAGATAGTCTGGGCACAGTAGCCAGCCCAAAAGATCACTCTGAGATCTGAGGCAATGCTGAGGAGCTCTTAGAGCACAAGTTATGTTTTTTGGAAGTGTAGTACATCTATATATTCATTCATAGAGGATTCATTTATTGAAGGTCAAGTACCATAGGCAAAGGCCTGTGTTAGAACCCGTCAAAAATAATGGAACACAAGCGCATATCTACAGTAAGTTTCTCCCTACAATATTCATTATTATTATGGCTAGCCTTTATTGCGTACCTGCAATATGCCATGTACTTTGCAAGGTACTTTACATTATTTATCACATTTAATTTTATGGGTGAGAAAAATGAAGACTTCAAGAGGTTAAGTAACTTGAACAAGCTGTTATAGTCCACAAATGGCAGATCCATCATATTTCAAAATCTTGATCTTTACATTATGCCAATTCCTATGTAATGAGAAAAGGTCTCTGTATGTGTATATGCACTAGAGAGAGACACACACATACACACACACACACACACACACACACACACACACAGGGAAACTGTAAAAAGCTATTATTAACACATTGCAAAATATTCTAAGTTTGAAAGTTATGCACACAAAGTTTCTTGGAAATTCATAGAAGAAAACTTATGTTTAGGTAGAAAGATTAGTCAATATTACTTGACAATTAAGGTATGATCTAAACCTTGATAACATATAGGTGTTCAATTTTCTGAACCTAGACCAGAGTAACTCAGAGGGAAAGAAAAAAACTAGCTCAGAGACAAGATATGTTTGGGAAATGTCATGTAGCCCAATTTGATTGAGTGTGGGTGTGTGTTAAGGAGGAATGGAAAATAGGTTGTGGCTCATCGTGGAGAGTCTTTAATAAGTGCTAAGGGAGAAGGAGTGAAAGTGAGGTAGAAGGAGAGAAATTATTGCAGAATTACAAAAAGAAATGAACGTGAAAGGTACAGGCATATAAAGAAAGTGGCTTATCCAAATCATGAAGTAAAACTATAAGAAACTGTCTACTGGTACAATAAAGGATAGATATGAGACTTCCAGTTTGGAAGACTGGAAAAATAGTGATGCAATGAGAAGCAATGAGGAGAAAACAAGAAGGAACTACTCCAACAGCCTGTAGAGCTTGCTCTAGTGCATGCCATTGTTTTATCTATGGATATATTTCTAACTTGTGAGTTGTACAAGGACAGAAGCTGTGTCCTGCTTAGCTTTGGATCCTCCAGGAGAGCAGAGCATCTGGCTCATACTGGATTCATTATCCAAGGATGACAGAGCTAGACTGAGGCCCAGGAGTTCAACTTCCCGTAGGATATTCATTCATTCATGTGTGTGTGTGTGTGTGTGTGTGTGTGGAGAGAGAAATACTACATGAAATTTGAAATTCATGACTGGTTCATAGAAGAGAAATAGAAATCTAGGTATATATTTTGGAGTCAAACACATAGAGATTATAGCCAAAATTCTAAAGGCAGTAGATGAGCAGGAAGCAGAGCAAGGCAGAAAAAGAAAAGGGATAAAAGTGAAAAGCAGAACCCTAGATCATGTCCATTGGTTATGGGATGAGATAAAGGTGAGGGGATAAAACCTAACACCATAGAAGGTCCTAAATGAACTCTTCAGTAAGAAGAGAGCAAGTAGAATTTAGTCCAACAGCAACCCATCATAGGAGAATTTTAGATGCTCTAGCTGGTGCCATCGTGTGGACTTTCAGAAGGTATTTGTTTGGATAACCACAAACAAGGTCATTACTCACTACTGAAAAGTCTTCGAAAACCTCAAAATGCAAAGAGTTAAGGAGTAAGTGGAAACTTTTAAAAAGACATACTTTATCTTACTTTCAGTGATAAAAATCAGACACATTAGAACGGTGGCACGGCGTGTATGGTTGGTATAAAGATGAGAAATTACAGGGTTCAATGATAGGTTGATTTTCACCTTATTCATTTGGTGGGAGAAACTGTTTCACCTCATTGATTTTTCAGTGCTAAACAAGTCATGTTCGCCTGTTCATTAGAGATTGCTTCATTTCTTTTCAATTCGTTTTTTTTTTTTTTTCATCAGTTTGGCAGTTCTGTGTGTTAGGGCTTTGCTACATAGCAAGTGTAATTCCCAACTATTGATGGATGTGACATCCCCACTCTGAAATATGAAAGAGTACAAAATGCAACATCATCACCAGGAACACAGATGCAAATTCACTGGAGGAGACTGAATGGTTATTTGGTTTCACTCTATTTATCAAAGCCCTTATAGAATAGTTCTCATGTCAAGATATGAAATAACAATAAATATTAGGGAAATAAAGATCTATACAAGCATTTATTTGAATACAATAAAAAGTATAAGTACAAATCCCTTAGCTTACTCTTAACAAATTTTATTGGGCATGTATATTCTACTTTATTACAGAACTATAAAACAGCTCAAGAAAAATTAAGTGAGCTAATTCTGCACTATTTACTAAAGGAAACTTCTCATCAAATTCATTGGGAGGTTTGCCTGGGAAAATAGTAAATAATCATGTCGTTTTTTTTCCCCCGTAGAATATTCACACTGTTGTACAGGAAGTAGTTTTTCAGTGTTTAAGTGCTAGTGTATTTCTGCATGAAAAGTCACCCCTTTCATAAGTCTGTGTTACAGCCACAACTGCTATGTAACTTATGATGTGAATTATGGCTTCAACCTACTGCTATTAACTCCACTTGAGGGATCAGAGTGTTATGATCAACTAGCTTTTTTATTATTATTATCCAAAGAATTGTAGTCAGTATATGATTTTGGCAGAAATGTGCCATCAGAGACAAACTAGTATATCAAATGTACTCCTGGGGCAGAAATAAATTTCTTACTCAAACCTAAGAGAAATATTGTGTGTTGTAACTTAAGTACATGTTTGGGGAATGTAAAGAAAGCTTTATATCCATGCCTGGGTCCTATCCCAATTAACTGACAAGCAAAGATTTAGGAAATAAACTGAACTCCACCATTAAGTCCTATCAGGTCACAATTAGAAATCAAATAAAGAAAATGAGTTAAAATTAACTTTTGCCCAATTTTAGCAGTATTTATTTTCTCACTCTTTAGTCATTAATAAAATCGCATTCTCTCATGCTATGCAAAAATAAAATTGTCTGACTTGTGTAACCAGTTATGGTTCTATGCAAAAATAAACCATGATGTTTTATGGTAGTGGTGAGCCTGAATAACTTATTTATCATCTGTACCATCTGGAACCATGCAAGGGAGACAACGATGGATAGAACATAAGTGAAAAACCCCATTTTTCTCTCTGTGATTAAGAGTTAAAATGTGTTTAAGAGAAGGTATAGAATTAACTCTCATACATGAAGTACAGAATATTATCACAATCTTACGTGTATAATGCTATAAAATTAAACACAGATTTTATTCAATATACATGTACACCCACATATAATGTCTGAATTTGGGAGGGACAAAGTACAGTTCAGAAAGTATTTTTCTTGATCTAATAGATTGGAATTACTAAAGTGTTTTTCCTATTCTCAAACATCACTCAACACAGTATTTCTAAAATACATATAGGAATCTTTCCTCCATATACTAAGCAGGTCTTTAACAGACACCAAATGAATGTCCCTTAATTCAGCTCAATTCTGACACTACCTGGAATTAATATCAGATTCCATAGGTTAAGGGCTCAGTGACATAAGTATCTTCCAGTTCAGATACCAATTATAAGCCAAGGTTATGACCTACGGCTCTGATTGATAAGCTATCAATTCAGGTTCCCATGATCCCTTCTTTGGGTTTGATTAATATGTTAGAACAGCTCACAGAACTCAGGGGAATACCACTTATGTTTACTTACTTATGATCATCAAATATATTGTAAAGTATACAAGTAAACATCCAACAGAATAGGTGCACCTGGCAAGACACGCGTGAAAAGAGGTGAGGAGTTCCCAGGCTTTCTGCATACAGGATCACCTGCAGGAACTTCCATGAGTTCATCAATGAAGAACTCTACAAACACAGTTCTTTGTGGTTTTTTTATGGAGGGTTCATTATCTAGGCACAATTAATTAAATCATTGGTCATTGGTGATCAACTTATCTTTAGTCCTGTCTGGTAGGGTTCAAAGTACAATTCATCTAGTTATGCCTTAGTCTTTCCAGGGACCAGAACCTATCCTGAAGCTCTTTAAAGACCCCTAACTACCAGCCATCTCATTTACATACAGGAGATATTCTTATCACTGCCGAAGTTCAAAGAATTTTAGGAACCATGTGGCAAAAAATTGGGGCAGAGTTTAAATATATGTATTTTTATGATGTCACAATTTCACATGGTCAAATGACATAATGCTTTTAGTTGGATTCAAAAGATATCAAAGTTGTGACTTTCCCCTAATGCTTCTTAATTCATAGGAAAAACAAATCTTTCCTTCATAGTCCTGTTTAGATCAGATGACCTGGATAGTTATTATTTGAAGCATGCTACTTGCCAAGAAAGAAGATAAACAGCACCTTTGGAATTCAATTCAAACCACATTTGGTGTTGCATGACTTAAATCTTGAATATGTAGAGATAACTTTTTTTTCCCAAAACAAATTTTGAAATGCGAAATCTCCACTTTGCTAAATTTGGGGAAATATATCAGGACACTCCTTCATAATTTAGGTACAAGGGTTAGATGTGACTGAAATATTGTTTGAGATGTTTTGATAATTTTTTGTTCCATGTAAGTTACCAATCTTGTATAAGCATGGACTTTTCTTCCTCTGGCTGATAGTCATTTTTGATGGTGGTAGGATTTTGTTCCCATATTTTCTCCCCACCTATTTTATTTGTCAGCTATTTACTAAAAACCCACAGTGAGCATTTACAAATCTCAGTGTTGGGATTTTTTTTTTTTGAAAGAGAGAGATAAAGAGGAGAGAGAGAGAGAATTTTAATATTTATTTTTTAGTTTTCGGTGGACACAACATCTTTGTTTGTATGTGGTGCTGAGGATAAAACCTGGGCCACATGCATGCCAGATGAGCGCACTACTGCTTGAGCCTCATTCCCAGCCCCAGTGTTTGGAATTTTGACAAAAATCAAACTGGTCCTACTCCCTGGGAACTCAAAGTCTTGGGGGCACTACTTATAAACAACAATTGAAGCACTGTGTTGCATGCAGTACGAGAGGCCTGAGCCTAGAAGATCCAGGAAAGCTTTACTAGAGAGATGCTATTTGGCTCTTAGGGGCTAAGTGGATATGGACCTAAAGTCAGAGAAATGGAACAATGGGAATGACAGACTACGAGAACAATACACAAATGAGGAAATGTCTTCAAAGGTAGAAATGTTAGCTCTATTGAGAAAAGAAAATTTTACATCTGTGGAGAATGGAGGTGACCTTGAGATGACGGCATAATTGAGAAATGAACAGAATCTTAAAATTTCTTCTATATCATGCTTAGGGTTTGAACTTTATTCTTCATTTAGGAACTCTTGAGATTTTAAGCAAGGGAATGGTATGAGAGAGAGTGTTTTTAGACAGATCATTCAGAGTAGCAAGATGCAGGCACCTAAATTAGTGTTGAGAATTTTGTAATGCTGGCAACTAGTCAGGAATTAGCCAAGATAATCAATTAAATTCCCGTGTGAAGTCTTGTTTTGGGGATGGTATTTTGTTGTTATTTTTCATTTGTTGGTTGTTTTTTTGTTTTTTAACCTGGTGGTATTTGACCATCTAGCCAAACAGGGAGACTCTGGAGGAAGACAAGATAAAGACGAGAGTTTCCTTATTACCTAATTTAGTTTGTTACCCCATAATACATTTTATGCATTAATCACATTCCTGGTTTCTTATTTTTCCATGCTTTCTAGTTTTCCTTGATTACTTCTCCTATTCTAGTTGATATATATCTCAAATGGATCTTTTATTTTATTTATTTATTTATCTATTATGTGGTCCTGAGGATCAAACCCAGGGCTTCACACTTGCCAGGCAAGTACTCTACCACTGAACTACAACTCCAGCCCCTCTAGTTTATTTCTATTTCCTATTTTAGTTTGCTGTGATCTGTGTACTTAGGTGCTTCTGTAACCTCTTTCCTAAATAACATGGAAACAAATTTTGCCTTCATCAAATCGGAAAAAAAACCAACCAACCAACAAACAAAAGCTTACTTATAGATTAACTTTTGTCTTTGAGTCCATTGGTGAGTTTATACCCATTGAAAAGAATACACGTAAATCAAGGCTTTTATTTCCTCTCTAAAATATAATAGAAGTTAAGAATGGGAAAAAATTAGTCTTTATCTTTCTTTTGATTTTCTTAAATTATAACATGTATTGATTACTATTCCTTTACATTTTAAACCTTCTTCTTCACAAATGTTGATAGGATTCACTCAAGCAAATACCTTCAGAAATATCAGCTGTCCAAATTATTACTTTTTCATGATTATCAAAATTTCTATTATACAACTGCTGATTTTTACATTCTCTTTCCAAAACACTGTAAACTCATTGAAAATAAAGTCCCATCTGCCCCTGAAAGATAAAACCAATGTGTGATTTCTTTTGCCAATTCCTTTCCCCATTTTATGTTAATTATGCATATTTTGCCTGCTGAAATTGACATGTCTCTGATTAACCTGACATTGACCTCTTTTTGCATAGTCTTTGGATTTATTAGAATGTTTTGTGTAATGTGCCTTGGGTGAAAAAGGATTGAATGAGTTGCAGGAATGCATATGTTTCATTGCCAGCAGCTAAAATATATAAACTTGCACAAAGAATTCTATATCCTAAACTCTGAAAGAGAATTTGGTCAGTCATCAACAGTGTTTCATAAAGCCAGGTGTAGAAGTCCTTCTGGAGTTGCTAAATAACATGAATCTTCCATTTACATCCCACTATATTTGTTGAAAAGAAAAAATTAAATTGCAAGGAATATATTATCCTTGAGCAATGCAAATGATTTAATGTACAATATAAAAATTTAATGAGATGATTGATTCCTACATGAACTGTGAAAACCCATGGCAATTGATTTCAAGGCAAAAAAGACATAGGAAATTTTTTAAAAAAATGCCTCTAGGTTTTGTTTTGTAGCCTTAACACCTTCATATTGAGGATGTTCAGATTTGTAAAAAAAAAATATATATATATATATATATATATATATATCAATCTCTTCTCATGTTTAAAAATTTACAGCTTCTGTAAATTTTGATTACAGAATTAGATACAGAATGCAATTAGGGCACAATGTTTGCACCACAGTGTTCAGTATAGAAGATTCCAGGAAGATCTCATGAACTAGTTTGTTATTAAAATTCAAAAAATATTTAGAATTAGAAAACATCTTGTTAAAGTCAATGAACTAAATTATGGAACTTCCATTTCCCAATTTGAGTATCAGGCTGGATGTTTCCATTACAGTGTCATTTTTTTTTCCTTTGGCAAGAAAATTGAAATAATAAATTGAATATTATGGACAGCAGTTTGCTCTAGTAAAGAGTATAGCTTTAGGGTTACAGAGACTCAAGTGCAATCTTTAAGCCACCACTCTTACTGGGCCATCTTTGGTAAGTTGACTTATCCCCTTTAAATTTTATTTTCTTCAACTGAACAAAAAAATAAGATAACAGTATCTTATCCATAGGGTTATTAGGAAAAATGAGTATTGTCTTTATATTATTTAACTAAAGGAAAATATAGTAAATGGCTACTGCCATCATCATCAAGACCCATATCATGAAGTTGCTGAAAGGACCACCATCTAGGAACTTCTTATCTACATTATTACATTGAATTACCTAATATTGAATCAAAGTAAGAAGAAGAAGCAAGATTAAATAGCATAAGAATTATGTCAAGGGCATTATAGATACAAATCTTGTCTACATTCTTTAAGGAACTGCCATGAAAATCTCATCAGTTAAAAACAAAGCCCAATCTGTTTTCTGATTTTTTGAAATTTCAGTGACTTTCATAATTGTCAATCCAATCATGCCTGCAGATAAAACATTATTTTCAGGGTAATGTATTTTAATTGCTATCAAAGCTCTGTCTTGACAATATAACTATGCCTGAATTGAGCTGTTTTATTTGCTTTCAAATATTTTCCCCTACATAGATATATGTGTGGTAAGATACATGTGGAAAGTACATCCCAAACAAACAAAATTAGGCTAGTTTTCAGACATATAACTGTGAAATGAAGTCCTTTCTTTCACTTTCCCACTGAATGTATCCTCTATTAAAAAATAAACAAATCACAATATAAGTAAAACGATCACCAGAAAAGCAACATTCAACAGATATAAGCAAGTACTTTGATGAACAAAATCAGTTTCCATATTTAGAATCTAAATCTCTTTGTAATTCTGAAACATACCACTTTTTCTCTTCTTCGAGTATTATTTTTAGTCCTATGCAATTTAAAGGAAATACAGAAGAAAAATAATAAAATAGATGTGTATGTGTTTGTGTAATTTTTAGATTGAGTTTACCACTTGATGAAGCAAACAATTTTAAAAAGTAATAGTTTCTAATTTTGGAATAAAAGCTTATATTTGGTAAGAGGAGTAATCTTTGTTGTTTTGTAAGGAAAAGACCTGGTATCCCAACCATCCTGTTCTTCCTCCCACTCATATTGCATAATAATAACGGGGCAGTTAAAATTAGTGCAGAATCACTTGAGCAACATTAAAAATAATCCCTCTGCTCCATCTGTGCAGGTCAATGAAATGATATTACTGTGGAAGTGTTAGCCTCAGGTCCAATGACCAGAGCAGAGCTGGATGCACAAGACAAGTCCTTGAAATTATGTGGCTCACATTGCATTTTTGCTCTACCATTAACTATGTGGGTGAACATGGTCTTTGCCATTCATTTTTCTGCCTCTTTTTTTCTTATCAGTATAATGGAGTGTTTTAGTCAACTTTTGTGTTACTATGACCAAAGAACCTGACAAGAGGAACTTAGGGGAGAAGAAGTTTATTTTCAATCATGATTTCAGAAGATCATTCCATGGTCAGCCAACATCTTTGCTCTGAGCCAAGAGTGAGCATAACATCATTGAGAAATGGTGTGATAAAGGAAAATAGTTCATGAAATGGTAACCAGGAAGGAGAGCACTGACTTCATTCACCAAGGACAAAATATAAACCCCAAAGGCACTCACACCCTGATGACCTACTTCCTCCAGTCATACCCTATCTGCCTATGATTACCACCCAGTTAATCCATGTCATTGGATTAATCCACTGGATATGTCACACCTCTCATAATCTAATCGTTTAAGCTCTGAAAAATCTTGCATTGTCCTACCCATGAACTTTTGCTGAATAACTCATATCTAAACCATAACATGGAATAAGAGTAATTACATTTATCATGGAATTATTATATGGGTTATTGAGTTGATCACATGTAGGTACCTGGAACACTGCATGATACATATATAGTAAGTACTCAGTAAGTTAACGTTTTTTATGATTGGGTATACAAGGAGATCTGAACTTGCGGGATCCAACTAAAGATTGTAAGGCAATCCACATACTTGACTAATCCCCAGCCCAGGAAGGACTGAGGCTGTTCTAGACCTGATGCCATACATGTTCATTAACTCATCTGTGACTGGGAGTGGAGGAAAATGTGGTAGCTTGATTGTCATGCTAAAAGTACTGGAATTATATCAACCTGTTAATTCAAGTAGCTACAGGAGGAAGAAGCACAACCTGTGTACCCTTAAGTGTTAGAGTATGACTAGGGTTCAATTTCACTTCTTGGAACTTGGCATACCAGTGAATAAACACAGGGAACACAGTCAAGGTGTTTTCTACAACATTTGTTGAATCTGACAGTAAGGACATGCCTGTTTATCCCTTAGTGCGTGATTTTGCAAAATTCAATCTTCATTTTCACTATTAGATTACACAGGAAACATCTTTTCACTGTTTCAATTATTTCCCTTATGTCATTTTTGAAAAGGCATTATGTTACCCTCTCTTCTAAGGTGAACTAAGGTTTGAGAACCAATGTCGGTAAATATTGTTGAAAAAATATTTCCTGTTTTCAGACACATTCTCATAAAAGAAGGAAAGAAGGAAATGATGAAGTGGAGATTTTCCAGGACACAATGAGTTGGCATTAAAAATGGCCCATGTTTCAAAATGGGAATACAAAAACATCAGAAGAAAACCCTGAGCTTTAAAGCATAAAAGATGTTTCTAACCCACTTATGTTCTTCCAATGTTGCTGATTGAAAGTTTCCCAAATAAATGTAATTTTTTTCCCCAAAACTAAGTAAACAAGGGCCAAATACAATCTTGGAAGATGCAGGAAAAACTTACTTCTAGAAGAGTATTTCCAACCAGACCTCTAGTACAAAGGAAGACAATATGTCACTGGTTGTCTGCCTTTTATTGGAGAACCAGTTTGTGCAAATCCTATATAGTGACCCCATGTGGTAGGTTGAAATGCAAAACACTTGGAGAAAAAGAAGTCCTTTGAAATAAGGTAGTTTGTTGGGAATGAGTTTACAAGAGGATTGCAAAAGATTATTGACTTTTATGAGTTTTCTTTCTTTTTTCTTTTTTAGTTGTAGATGAACAGCATACCTTTATTTTATTTATTTTTATGTGGTGCTGAGGACCAAACCAGTGCCTCACATATGCTATGCAAGCACTGTGTCATTGAGCTTCAATCTAGCCCAGTTTTCTTTATTTTTAGAAGTTTATTTTTTTGCCTTATTCTCCTCCTAGTTCACCAATACACACAGATTCAGAAATTCAAGATAGCAATTCTCCTTACCAGATGTTTTATTTGATTGCACTCTGAAAATTCAGTAAAATAAATTAAAACCTCACAACTAGTGAGAAAAAGTTTGGAGGACCAATACTAGAGAGAAGACTAGCAAAGTGACACTTAGACCTAAGCCTTAAAATAGAAGTTTTAATTTTGTGACGTGATTCCAATTTTTTTCATGGAAGATGAAATATTTCCTTTATGTTATAGGAAGAGAGGTTTTTAAATATAAAATGACTGATGTGTGAAGTTTCATCCTTGGATCTTCTATTAATAATGACACAAAGGTAATCATTTAGGTTACTTATTATAAATTGTCCATTAATTATAAGTTCAGCCATGTTAATGTTTCAAATGTTAGATTCCAATGCTAACTTCTCCTGGCTAAATGAATTTACTGTGTCAATTTTTGAACATCACATCAATAAATTCAATAAGCTCCATTTTCACCTCTGGAGCCAATGTGATGAGAGTCCATCCGAGTCATAGCTGACAAGCTGTGTTTGTCAACAAACAACTCACACATTGAATTAATGGCATAAACTCAAAGTAAGAACTGAATTTCTTTATATGCCGGCTGCTTTAGTTAGCTTTCCTTCTCTATGACAAAATAATTGATAAAAATCACTTAACAAAGGAAAGATTTATTTTGACTCACAGTTTCAGAGGTTTCACTCCATCAATACTTGACTCTGTTAAGCCTAGGCCTGTGGTAAGCTAGACAACATGCCAGAGAGGGCAGGGTGTAGCAAAGCTTCTCACCTCATGGCCATCAGGAAGCAAAGAGAAGTAAGGAAGAGCAAAATTTAGTCCCCAAGGTCAACCATTCAAGGATCCACTCCCTTCAACTAGTTCCCACCTCCTGTAGTTTTCACCACTTCCCAATAGTCCATTAAGCCATGAATCCCTTGATGGACATATCCATTGATGAGGTTAGAGCCCTCATGATCCAGTCACTTGCCAAAAGCTACACCTCTGAACACTGCTTCACTGGGATGAAGCTATCAATGCATGAACTTTTGGGGGACATTCCAGATCCAAGCCATAACAGAAGCTGTTCACATATGATAATAATGGCCTATTTGGCTCAGTTCTTCTCTAGAACTTGTTCTTCTTAACCCTCTCATATAAATGGGTTTAGGGAACTGTTTGCATTACTAATAGTTTGAAGAGTTCCAGTTCACAAAGATATTCCGAAGTTTCACTTCCTTAAGTGTATATCAATTTCCACTCTTTAAAAAGTAGAGCAGAAAATAATCATGTTAATGTATTTACTTTCAAAAGTCAGAAGAATTCAGAAACTCTTATTTAGAAAATGGAGTGCCAAGTTGTTTACCACAGTTCGCATTTCTCTGATTTTTATTCATCCTGTCATTCAGTTTGTCACTGCAGAAAATTTTACTCGATGTGGTTTATGTGCCTTGGCCAGCTCACCTACTTCTTTTCTATAAAAGCTGAATATGGTACTCAAATTAATTTGAGGCCAATAATATTCCTATCAGTCCTACCTCTGTTTCCTATAGGGATTTTTTTGTTGTTTATTTTATTCCTTTCTTCAAATTCTAGTCTCTATATATCTTATTAGTTAAAACTGCTTTATCTTTTTTTACATGTTTAAATTATAGTCATTGTCCCTCTAGTGTCAGATATTTTCCAATCTCATTTATTTTTGATAGAGAAATAATGGAATGAATGCAGGACAATATCAATTCATTAAATCATTTAATTAGTATTTTCTCAACATGCTATGACTATCATATTTGTGATGGAGGATTTCAGGAGATGATGAAAGCTAAGTACATTCTTGAAAGTTAATATACAATACATAGCCAAAATATAAAAAAATATCACTAATGATCAAAACATAATTTGGTATGAAAAAATTTCCTGTAGCAACTAGAACTGTTAACTGAAAAGGTCATGAAAGACATTTTAGTATTAGAGGGCATAAAATTTATTTTGAATGATTACATAATAAGAAGCCATGAGATATGATAATGACATATAGACTAGGTGAGTAGTGTATGCAGAGATCAGGAAAATAATGTGAGCATACCCTTCACCTCAAATTTAAGTGGCATTTGTGAGAGGAGAACACTTTAGAAGCACTGGTGTTAGAGGACGATGAATCACATACTAAAGAGAGTATAAGTAAGTATGAGATCATTGCAATGTTTTTCAATGAATGAAGCTGAAAGTATTATTAACACTGCTTTAGGTATAATGTACAGTCTCAGCTGTCTACATTCACTTGTGGACTCTTTCAACACGAGGATACTATTGCATGCATCTATGGGATTTCCTATGATGTTGAGTAAATATTTGCTTAATGAATAGAAGAAAAACAACAGTTGTGCTTATTTGAATATATTTGCAGAAAAGCTAGATTAGACTTACTTAAGTCAAGAAGGCATCATAGCTCACTTAAAGGGACTGTAGGAGAAGAGAACCTGGTAGTTATGAAAACAAATGCTCATTTCTTAAGAATTTGATGGATACTGATCTAAATAGAATGTCATAGAAGGCTAGAATGTCCTCCTGGTCATGTAAGATTTCAAACTGAAAGAGCAGAAGAATGAATGAATCAAAAGTCGACAACTTTAAGTGACTCACAGACTTATCTAGCATTTTTTATCATCATTTCTAAAATTAATGCAAATTATGGAAAACCTTAGTTAATAGTTCAGAATTTATTCAGATTTTTCAAGTATTAACTAATGTTAATGAAGAAATCCAATTTACTAAAGGTAAATGTCTCACAATTGTGTTGTCTTCTCATACAATTGTGTTGAATGCCTACATTCCAAAGATGAACATTACATATAATTTTATCGACTATATACCTACGAAAAAATTTCAAAAATAATCACTATTTTGTACTGATATGGTCCTATTTATGTGTATAAATATTTCTCATTTTATCTAAAATATTGCTGTATGTCCTGGTTTTCCCCTTCCCAATAATTTTTTGCCACTGTAAACTTTGGAATATAATAAACCCTATATAATTATTTAAATGTAAATTATAAGCCCTGTATAATCATTTAAATATAAAGTTTTTTCCTAATTCCAGTGCTGAAAAATATGTGTATACTTAACATGACCTAAAGTATGTTATTTTCCTCACATTTGAAACATAAGAATTTAGCATTGTCTACTGAGATTTAATGTGTTTGGATTGAATTCACACTTTCCGTCTACATTATAAAAGCTTTTCCAAAGATACTGTGGGAACAACTGTTGTTTCCTGTTGTCATACTGGCTTTTTAATAGTGATAGTTTAATATTAATGCTTCTGCGACTTGACTGGGAACATTAGTCAAACCAAGTGAAAATGACATTCCCCTAAGATGCTGAATCTGCCTCCATCTTGTTTATCTATATTCCCCCAGTTATTGTTGAAAATGAGAGTTACCTATATTATTTCATCTGGTGGAAAAAAAATATCATTCCAGCATATCACAATACATTTCTGTAATGTGACCTTCAGACTCAGATTGCTTTTCTTTGAAAGCATACATTTCTTTGATTATTTTTCTTATTGCCAGAATTAACTTTACAGACTAAAAGAAAGAAAAGATCTCCTTAATTTGAAGTGGATGGAATTCACTTTCAGAACCCCAAGAAGCCTCATGTTCTAGAAGAGATCATTGTGGTCCAGGCTCTTTCTTTCTTAAAGGGGCCTAAGGAAAGCATCTTCCCAGGTGGCAAACACCACTATTACAATGTGCTTTCTCCTGCCCCAGGAAGTTGTGCACCTGCGGTATACATTGTTTGAAGCTTTTGTTTTCAAAATGAGAAACTTATTTTCCAGACTAAATATTAACAAATATTCTTAGAAACCTATGGTTCAAAGGACATTCTAATATTTAAAAATAAAAAACAGTGTTCTTTCAGTTTCTGCAACATGTAAGAGATCCTAAGTCTCAGTGTTCAGCATCATCAAATGCCATCATCAGATTAATCATCTTGAAATAAGTTCATTTTTACAACATCCCTTTGTGGACACTTAACATCTATTATGCATGGTGAAAATAAAAGTTATAAAACATCATGGAAGTGAAATAAAAACTTGTTTCCTAAAATTAAAGGTCACCCCCCACACACACACACACACACACACACAATGTCATATCACATAACATCATGTCATGTTGATTTCACTCTCATATTTTGGGGGTTTGGGGTCTTTATTTTGCTCTCCATAAGTGATTCATTCATTATGGTGTATTCAAACCTAATTGATTCCTAGTCCCTTCTTTTCTTCCTCTCCTTCCCATGTATGTGTCCAGATAGACACCTCACCTAACTAATTGCATCCTCAATAAAACTAGTCCTTCTCTTTAAGTTCTGCTAAGTAATATCTGTTTGCTTGGGCCACTATAACAAAATGCTCTAGACTATGCTGTTTAAACAAAATATATATATTTTTTTCATAGTTACAGAGGCTGGGACGTCAAGATTAAAGTTGTCAGTTCATTGGGTTCCTGGCATGGGCATTCTTTGTTTCTTGCAGATGACCATCTGTTTGCTGTGTCCTCACATGGTTGACAGGAAGAGAGTAATAATCCCGTTATGAGGTATCTACCTTCATGATTTCATCACTTCCAAAGATCCAAGCACATAGAATGTTAGGGCTTTAACATCCACATTTTATATATACACAGATCAGTCCACCTATGAGTACTGATTTCTCCAGAATTAATGTAAATCATATAAGCAATTCATTAATGATGTAGTGCTGCTGAGAACATTCCTTCATAATCACTTGCCATTCTTATATGCCTTCATTCTCTTAATAGGATTAAAATTCTAACAATTAATGATAGTTTTCATTTTACCATCTCGTTTACCATCGGATCTCATTTAGTATATGCCTGCAATCCCTTCCGCAAAAGAGTGATTAATGTGATCAGTTCAAAGAGTGTATCAAAGTTGGAAGAGCAACAAGCATGTCATGGAACCAATCTTCCTTCTCATCTGAAGCTGAAATCTATACATGTCCCTGGAATTTCATTCTTACTTTTAAAAACTCATTAAATATGTGTCCCTTTTCATTCATTAGTTTATTTATACAACAAGTCTATTTTGAGAACTGTACTAAGAACTATATTGATTGTTGGGGATAAAAATGAGTAGGACAAAGTCCTTCCTTCAAAGAGTTCATATTTCATTCAGCAAGAATTCATAAGCATATCCTTATTAGACCATACAATTTTCACATTCATAATTATGTATAAATTTTAAGAATTTAAAATCAGTTTATTTTATATTTGTTTACCTTTGTTTTATTTTGTGGCTTTATCTAGAAGTTTTGAATCTTTTATTTGTATAACAATGGGTGCCCAAGGATTAATTTTACTTGGTTATTGTGAAGTTTAAAGTACAATATAATCTATATTTTGGACCCTGGGGACATAAATTTAGCTCTATTGTAGGATTACAATGCTTCCAAAGATATGTGAGGAAAATCATTTCTGTACTAAATAATAGTAGGAGAATATTATACTTAAATAAAGATTTATTATATTACCATTATAGGAAGCCATAAGAACCCCAGATCAAAGGGCTGATCCTCTGTTATGTCTGTGGCATTAACTATGTGAATATTAAGATCAAAACATTCAAAACAGTTTGGCTCTCTCAGCATTTAGGCTGTCTCAGACATGTTAAAAAAATCACAAATGTTTAGACTTTCAAAATTCTATCTTCTATGCTTCAAAAGGATGCTAGGGTGTTTTCCTCCACTGTTTGTCCAGATAAATGGGTATGACCAAGAAATGCATCTACGCTATGACCTAACCTTCTTGTTGCTTTCTTCAAGGATTTGTGCTGGCCTTTAAAGAAAATAGCTTTTGTTGATATCTCAGAGACATCTTTAAAAAATTAATTTCATTTATTCATGTTGTAAAAGAACGCACTATTACAGTTTGCCAAAAGTAACTGAATAGATAAGCAAATACAAAAGCATGGATGACAGTGAGAGTAGTGTAGATTTTGTTGACAATAGCAATATGAGAAACAACTATTCTGTAATAACATATGAAAATATAAAGTTGGAAGGTTAAGCTAGGAAACAGTCCAAGTTTATGCAAAAAAGTGAAGAGTTAAGCAGGACTCAAATTTTGTTCTCTCTGACCTCAAATAGAAGTGCTAAGCAAGAAAGAGGATGAACACAGGGAATATGAGAATCCTGGCTTCCCCATGCCTAAATGGAACTTGTTTGACCTAGAACCTCCTCTGTTTTCTTTATTTCCTGCTCTCACTTCCTCTCCAAGTGGTCTGTCTACTCTTATCACAAGTAGTATCAGGAAGTTATGCATGCTTGTAACAAGGGGGACCCACGAATCACTCCTGCTAATTCTTTAAAAATACAAAGACAGAAATCCTTGAGGAAACATAAATGGATGGGGAGAACATCTTGGTCCAAAGACCAAGATGATCTTTATACCTATTCATGCTTCCTGTATAACATTGACCTTAACAAGTTGAGTACGCACTCACAGTTGTGAATATATACACGTGCACATATGTATCTACATAATTTAGTTTGGGATTGAATGAGTTGTTGCATATTTCAATGTAATTTTGGAAAAACTTTACTTATATTGAAATAAAATGTGTGTTAAGTTATTTAGATTGAGTTGGAAAGATGTTTAAAATAAACTAACGCAGTGCATAATTTATCCTCAAACCCCCATTGCCTAGTGAAGTGCCTGGCAAATATTTTGGCTTCGGTAAATGTTTGCTGAACTGAATTAAGAGTGCTAAACTGACATTTCTTACTTAGTTTACAAAATCTGAATCAAGGGCTCTTAACTATTTAAAATGTATGGCCTAATACTTCATTTCCATTGAGCAATTTACATTTTAACTGCCAAATTAATTGATGCTGTGATGTTACCTAAGAACTTAACATTCCTTCACTGTAGGATTATTTATGTTGGTATCTTTCCCATCCTACTATTCTTTAAAAAACAGGGTGAGGTAGAATTTCAGATGACAAGTACCTTTCTGCAGTGACATAAGGTTGTCGTCTAGTGTGAAGATTTAATTTATTTCAAGCCAGAGTTCCATCAATGCGTCAGATTTTCAAGTAGCAACAAATGATTCACATTGATGGTACTGGTAGTTTATAGAAGTAAAAGTCGTCATTTAACTCTCGTAAATAAAACCGAGCACTTTTTTCTTCTGACTCCAGTTTATAAGTACTTGTTCTGAAAACACTGCTCTGCAGAGCTAACATGCCTTACTGTTCTTTCCACTCTTCTCTTACGTTAAGACCATTTATGGCAACTGCAGCCAAAGATCCAAAAATGGTAACTATTTGTTTCTCTGTTTGAGTAGACTGACTGCCAAGGTCAATGGCTGGCACTTCATAGCTCTGCCATGTCATATTTGAATTAGTGCTTCCTGGTATTTCTGGTGCCTCCTCTGTTTATCATCACCCCTCAGCTCAGCCCAGAATGCTTGCTAGGGTATTACACTGTCCTCTCTGATTCAGACACATCGAGTGCAGAGCTTCTGAGTTACAGCACATACTGCTTAAGGCCTGGAAGAGTGGGTTTGTTATGAATAGGCATTGATCATTCTGGCATGTCGTTTGAGGTTGCATTTGCTTTAGATACAATTCTGATTTCTTCTCAGAAATCCAAAGAGCTACTCAGAATGTCTATGGCATGTTCTGAATTTACCCCTGCTGGCATCCCAGATCTGTAATAGTTCCTCAGGAATGGAAAAGTGAATAAAGAAGTTGTGAATACTATACAACTTTAGGAGGAAGATGTGAATAAGAGTGGACACTGCAGGTTGAAATTTTGTATGGTTGAGTTACTGGAAAGCTCTCCTGGGAAATAAGTTAACTCACTGTGAAGCCATTGCTTAGACAATACCTTTCATTTCAGCCTCCACATTTCTAGGACCTTCCAAAATGTATCAGCTTCTTTCTTCCCTCTTTTCTTATTATCATAATATAATCATGGAGATGGGAAACATTTAGATTTATGATATAAAATTTGTTTATTTTATTTTTTTGATATAAAATTTAGACAAAACTTTTTTCATCCAAGATTTCAATTTGGTATAGAAGTGATATCTCATTCACATGAATTTATGACCCATTTGTCAAAGAGTAGACAATACACTTTGTATATAGTTTTGTGATATTTTATCAAATGGTGCCAATTTTGTTTCTGTGATTGACATTGTCAGTTGAAATGTAAGAATATCAAATGGTTATTAGGTAAGAGAAATGTTCATATTGCATAAATAGTGTGTCACTACATAAGGACCTATCAAAGAGAAAATATTTTTAACCATTGATATTATTAGTATTATGACTTCTACTATAAAATAAGACTGTATTTGAATTCAAAGTAATATTCCATGAAATGAAATATTTTATTGATTGATATGAATACATTAAAATTGAAAATTCAAGACAAGACTTTACCTTAGAATGAAGAATACATAGACTCCAATAGCATGCAGTTTTTAAATCTCTTTTGCATCCTGACCAGTGAGATTTCAGCTTCTACTTAAGAGCTATAATTTGTTCATATTCTAGATTGTATTATTTTGACATTATATACTATTTGACATAATTTTACATGCAGAGCCATAAAGTTTACTGTCTTAATTTCTTCAGGCAAAATTACTAATAAATCAAACACAACTATATTTGAAACAATAAAATGTGGTGTTTATGTCATTAAAATAAATTGCTTTCCTAATTAAGAATACATTATAAGTGGCTATTTTGCAAATAATTGGTATTTTTATTTGTTCCATAGTAAGCTTTGTCTGTAAAATATTTATATATATATATATATTTCATTTTCAAAGAATAGCAAGAAGTATGTGTACTTTTTTCAAGTGTAAAGAGGACAAATTGTTATGTTTGTGAAATGCCTCCATAGTGTTTCAAAATCATACATGAGAATAGGCTAAAAATAATAATAATAAATAGGGCTGGATTAAGTCACTAAATAAATTCATACTGCAAATTACTTTCAAAAGAGCTAGGCAATTAACTGCTTCCTGCTCCAGATCCATGGACAGAAGAAGTCTTTAAAAAGTGTGAGACATCCTATGTAGAACTGGCAGATTCTAAAATCTTATCTAGAGTGACAGAGAAATATGCTAGCCATTAGAGGCTAGTCCAGAGGTACATCAAGAATTCTAGTCCAATAATAAGGATGATGTAACTGCAAATGTGAAATAATGTTAAAACATTTTTTTTAAACAAGTCCATTAACTAGGAATCAAAGATGGCTGCTGTAGCAAAGATCTTAAAACAACAGTGATTTAAACAAGTTAGAAATTCATTTTTTTTTTCTCCTGTGACAATCCAAGTGTAAGCCGTTCAGTGCTACTACAGTAGCTGTGTTTTGTCAGGGACCTGGGTTCCTGCTATTCTGTTGCTCAGTTATCCTCAGCATGCATTTCTAATCATAGGTTTCTAAGATTACTACTCTTATAATTACCATCCCTTTGTATTACAGATAGCACTAAGGTAGAGGAATGAAAGTCATGCCCTTTCCCTATAAAAATAGGATCTGAAATTACAAATTTACTTCTGCTTGTATACCATTATCCTCCTTATTTACATGCCTACTTGCAAGAAAGACTGTGAAAGGCAGAGTTTCGATGGTCAGTCAAGAGCCCAACTAAAATCCCTGCAATTCCATTTTTAAAGAAAGAAGGCCAATAATGGATATTGAAGAAACAATATACTTTTTGTTATATTAGATCAGACATATTTATTAATAATTATCATAATTATTTTAGTGTAAACTTGAAAAACTAGTGTTTTCTTTTTATGTCTATGCCTAGACATCTATATAGAATACTTGTCTTCAGTTTCACCGTACCTGGTTAAGTTCTATGCAAACTTTAGAATTTTCCTAGGTAGTAAGTCCTTAAGAAACTATCACTAATACTCAAAAATGGCTTAATTCACCATATTTCCACAATACCAGTGCATGTCTATTTGGTTGCAGTTAAAATAACATATTTTAATTGTTTCCTCCATACCTTTACCATCTGCTACTCTTAAGATCCTTCAGGCAAGGACTGTTCTATTCTTGATATTCTCAGACCACAACCCTGTATAAGATATACACTCCTATGCTTTTTAAATGAGCAAATGAGTGAATACATAAACAAGGCTTCTCTTAGGTATTGCAGAGTGTTCAGTTAAGTGCAGTGCAATCTCAGCATAAAAAATGTACCTGCCTTGGGTTTTTATTTTCAGAACCAAAGGCTAGTATTCTGTCATTAGTGAACATGTTTCATTCTTGACACTTGGTATGGGATGCACCATATATTCCTCAGAAATGTTCAACAAAAAATTCAAAGATGGTGATAGACTTTCAATGGCTGGGTACAGAGGTATGCATCTATGCCAGTTTTGCACTGCATACCTCCAGGAGGTGCCATTCACAGGGACTGTAATGTCATAAGCTGACAACTTGTACAAATAGAGAGGCCCTAATCATGTAAACATATTTAACTTTCTTATAAAGAGAACAATTCTTATAAATTAAACATTCTTTAATTAGGTTTTAAAAAATACTGTAAGGTATTAAGTATAACACTGTGAGAAATCAAATGTCTAAGATAATGAGTGTAATTTATAATTTTTCTTTGCAAATCTACTTAATGTGTCAGTTATTGTTGATGAGGAGATATTTAGAAAGAGATATGGGGTTATATGAAAGAGAAAGAACACTGATTGCAACGATTCTCAAGTGCAAAAATAACGAGTTAAAATGTAATTTCTGAAAACACAAGTTGAAGTACAGTGGATAAAAATCTAATCACAATCTTTAATATATATGTATATATAAAATTAATTGACCCCTGGAGAGTATTTTATTTACTTCATCTCATTTTACTATTAATCTAGATTGGATTTTTTTCCTGCCTTGAGATTTTTAAAATTTAATCAACAGCATATTAAATATATGTGAATAAAAGTATATCATAGTCTGTTTATAATTGGGTATATTTAATACTTTGATACTGAAAATTCTACTTTTTGATAAGTTCTTTTTAAAGGTTAACAAATAAAGAGTATTTTTAATTCTCAAAATAGAATAATCTGTAATATGTATCAGTTTTTTTAAACAGACAAACCAGCAAATTGGTTATAACTTTGGCTTTAAGTTATTATAATCACCAAGAATAGTACTTGGCCTATAGTTCCCAACAAAAGCTAATTTTAATTTTTAAGTATTATGTTTGTTACATTATCCCAAAATTCAGACATTAGAAAAATAAAATAATGTTCTGGAACAATGCTCTTTGATAGAACTTTCTGTGATAATGGAAATGTATAAATCTCTACTGTCCAGTGTAACAACCACTATGACTTGTGACTATCCAGCACTTAGTTGTGACTAATGCACCTGAATAATTAAATTTACAACTGAATTTGAGTAATTGAATGTAAAGTTGAGCAGTCTCATGTAGTAAATGGCTACCACTGAACAATACAAATCTAAATAATCCTATAAAAGCTTCTTTAAAAATTATCCTTAGTAGCCCAGTGTGGTAGCACACTTCTGTAATCTCAGCAACTCAGGAGTTTAAGGCAGGAGGACCATGAGTTCAAAGCCAGGCTCAGCAGCGACTTAGCAATGCCATAAGCAACTTAGTAAGACCTGGTCTCAAAATGAAAACTAAAAAGGCTGAGGATGTGACTCAGCGGTTAAACACACCTAATTTTCAATGCCCTGGTACCAAAAAAAAAAAAAAAAAGTTATCCTTTGTATTTAGCATAAGAATTCACCATTTTGCATGCATTCATAAGACTATTAGTGTATAATAAATACCTTTGAATTTATGTTTAGAAAAGATTAAGTGATATAATTTTGTAAATTATAGCATTTTTTTTAAAAAAAACAAAACTACCATTAGGTTATTTTCTATTCAATTTTAAAAGCTACTCTAACATAAGGATTCTTCTTTTGAAAAATTCCATCATAATAAACATGATAAAAAAAATAATGCCAGGTACAGATGCATACTTTGAATAATTAATAGTTTATATTATGCCAGTAAACTCTGATTCATACTATTGTGAAATTCCAGGTTTTTGAGTGGGAAAAAAATTTACCTGAGGATAAGTCTTTAAGGAAACACTCACGTTTATTGATTTATAAAATACTGTATTTAGATGAAACAAATTACTTTTTCATGGTGGTGAAACAGTAACTTACTGCTTTTAAATTAGATTCAAAGTGATTTTTCTCTATAGAAATGTCTTATTTAAAAAGAGTTAGAAATATCAGGCAGATTAGATTAAAATCTAAAGCATTAAATGATTAGCAGATAGCATCTGGCAACCAACTCAGGTACTATGTCTTATTGCTTTCTGAGATAGAGATACGATCAAATGAAAAGCAAATGGAAAAAAAGCAAAATGTACATTAGGTTCTTGGTTTACAAAAAAAAAAAAAAATGCTGTCTGCAATCAGTTACAGTTGACTGCAACAAAAATTAGTTTCCAGGGATCAAAGGAAACGAACGGCTGACCAGGACAACCAGAATATCCCACAGTGTGTTAAATATTTATTACTTGCCACTCTGCCCAAAACAATCTGAATCCTGGCATATTTCCACAAAAATAGCTCATCAGTAATTAATTTGGCATGTCATTTTGCATAAAATTAATGATTAATATTAGTCTTCGTGCATTATATTGAACTTTTTTTTCACAAAGGGATTCTGTCTCCATCCCTTAAAAAACAGAATAGAACAGTCATTTTATGTTTTGTTCTCGAACTGGGCCCATATATTAAAAAGAAAGACGAAAAAGCATTGCAGTCTCCATGAAGGCGACATCAAAGTTTATAGACCCCATTTATTTGAGGTTTTTCAAGGTCACTGCATTTTTTCCCTTCCACTGCTTGATATTATGAGTACTATAATATGAATGGATCTTTCAGCCAGTCCCCGAGCTTTAATGAACTATTAAGGCATGTTCATGAGATTTTCTTTTCAATGGGTCTCTCTCAAAGTTTTAACAGGTTCTAAATGGAGCCTCTGCAAAATGCATCATTTTGCATAGGCCATTTTCCTGGTCTTTTGAAATTAATCTTTTTCCTAAGTAAGGACGATATTATAAGTGAAAAGAAAATAGCTACACTGAGTGATCTTGCCTTCTGAAATACCTCACCCTGTCCCATCTTTTATAAATTTTAGCAAAATCACTATAATAAGTCCCATATGCCTTATGGAGTTTGAATGAACAAAATGTTTTATTTAATGTGGTTATTTGAAGTTAAACTAGTTTACTTAAATAAAAACAGGCTCAACAAATTGTTCACATCTCTTGGTGATACTTCCTTTCAAATCTTTGCTCCAACTGTGAGCAGAAGTTGATTTCTCCCTCTTCCTTCCTCCTTCTTTCTCTCTCTCCACTTCCCCAAACCTAACTTTTGGAGAATGCTATTTTTGAAAAAATTTTTACGTAGTCTTATTTTTCCCCCTAAAGGCATGAGGTTAAGTATCAACCAAAGGTCAATACCCACATATTTGTTCTTTCCCTCTTCTTCCAAGATGTTGCCCCAGGTCCTATCACCTTGTAGTATCAGGTCATAATTTTTGTTATCCCATTTCTTTCCCTCTCCTTCGATTTCTCTGTTCTGAAATGCTATCCAGTTAGAGACCAGCTGGTTGGAAGGTAGAGAAATATTAATAGTACAACTATGAGTGCCACCTACGCTTTTAATTGTGTTTCTGCATGACTACTATATGCCCTTTATTTAATATCCGGACCTGGTACTGAATGAAGCACTTAGAATGTTTTTATCTCCTTTGTATCTCACAGTATCCTCATAAAATATCTATTACTATCCCCCCCATACTAATTGAGGAAACTAGGGCTCAATTAGGGGAAATCACTTACTCAAGGTTATGCAGCAATGGGGAAAGCCAAGATTTAAGTTCACCAGCATTAAACTCTACATACGTTTGTGTATTTGTATCTGTTTGTGGATGATGCATTTACTAATAACCTTGTTATCCTCATTCTGTATATAATGCAATACCATTTTGTTCTCTGATATCTAATACAAAATATAATTTCAAGTTTGTGCTAACATATCATTCTTTTTGTCATTGTTTTCCATAAAACTGTAATAATATTAGCTGTCTTCTTGCCAGGAAAATTTTTACTAATTGTTTCCCAGTTGAATTCTGGCCATTTCTCCCAAAGCCAGACTTCTTTCATTTGCTTATGTTACATGACAATGATGCTTTTGCCCCAGCCTGCTACTCTGATCTGCTACTAAAACTGTCCCTCTTTGCCATAATCCTGTGGCTCTTCTTTTCCCTTCCACTTGCTTTCTCTGTCCCTTAGTTAGACTGTGTTCCTTTTCTAACTTCTGTCTTTTAGATCTGCACTCTCTGCTCTTTCCAAGGAGATGGGACATTTGATTTTCATGTATACTAGCCATCTCAAGACATTTTGAAATAATAAGACCTAAATAAACTGATGCCTACAATACAAAGAGGGAGCAGGCAGAGTGTCAGAGGGACCCTTTACTCTCCTACTTAAAAAATGTTTTAGAAAATGTCTCTGGTAATTTGATGGGATTACTATTAATAAATTTTAGATGTTTTAATGGTAAGGAGTTTATATTTTTAAGAGCCTTTTGGAATACATACTGTAAGTAATCTAGTAGAAAGAAGAAGGAAATATAACTGAAAGAGAACAAGATTGGCCAAGAGTGATATATTATTCACTCTGAGTGATGAGTACATGGGGGCTTATTACTGTTCTTTCTACTTTAATATATGCTTGAAATATTTGATAATAATTTTAAAAATCTCTTTAAAAGGAAGTGCATAAAATGTTTCTTTTGTTTTAACCTGTTATGTAGAGAATCCTTTCTACAACTTACTCTTCCAACCCTTTCAAATGAACATTTTCTTCTTTTAATGTAAGGGAGGGAGGCATAGTGTTGGGATTTGGGGTACATCACTTGATCAAAGTCCAAAAGTCATGTCAATAAAAATCTCTGAAAATGATTTTGGTTATTTTCTTAAATATATTAGAAGCCTGGAAGGCTTATGTAAAACCTTGCTTCTATATCAGAGTTTTTTATTTTCTTTTTTTCATTAGTCCTATAAAAATGATGTTGATAGCTAGATGCAGTTGTATATGCCTGTAAGCCCTGTGGCTTGGGAGGCTGAGGCAGTAGGATTGAGAGTTCAAAGCCAGCCTCAGCAATGGCAAGGCACTAACTAAGCAACTCAGTAAGATCCTGTCTCTAAATAAAATGCAAAATAGGGCTAGAGATGTGGCTCAGTGGTGACGTGCCCATGAGTTCAAGTGCCCCGGTACCTTAAAAAAAAAAGTTGATGTTGGTGGTGATGATAACAACACATAATTATTCTATGTAATTTATAAATTCAGACTTACATCCTCTTTATACCAACTCAATGAGGAAGGTGTTATCACTATCTCCATTTCACAGGTGGAGAAACTATAGGATGGAGAAGTAACTGCTTTGGCCACATAGTCCTCAAGTGACAGAACTAGGCTTGGAATCCAGGATGTCAATCACTATTCACCCAAGTGACCTCCACCGTATATTTCCTCATAGAGTGTGTCAGTGTAATAATTTTTTCAAATTATTTTTAGGTTATCAAATCTTCTTTAAACAATTAACAGATCCAGCACCCCACACTTTGGTTTTCTCACTTCTGGAATGTCTGTCTTCTTGAACTGGCTACACTACCATGCACCCTCCCTGAGACTCCAACTTTCCCACAATGCGGGATGCTAGTCACTGATCTTGCAGTGCCTCTGATCTCCGCCTTCTGCAAGAGGCAGGTGGGCAGAGCAAAATTCAAAGATGCACTCACTGATCTTCCACACACCAGCAGACTCATTTGAATGGCTCTCTGCTCCTGGCTGGACCCACGTGCTTCAGGATCAGACCAAGAGATCTGAGGCACTGCAGGAGGAGCCCGACAATGCAGGACCCCATGAGTCCTGCTTCTACTCTAAGAACTTTCCGCAGTACAGTACTATCCCCATGGTCCTGTAACTTGTAAGGGCAGCTTTTATAATATTACTGGACTTCCCATGCCTAACTCGACTGCACCTGAAATGGAATCAGTATGACACCGAATGTTAGTTTGGTTAATTTGTTAAACAAGTTGTAGCATGCTTTAATTGGCAACTAGTTAATGCATTAGGAACTTTCTTTACTTTTTAACATGTTTATATATTCTATGCCTGATGCCAGTAAATTAAGTTACAAGTTAAAATTAACCACGAATATAAATGATCTGCTGGGCAGTAAGCTACATACCAGGTAATTAAAGTCAAATGGAAGAGTTTGCAGTTTAGAACACTGTCACAGAATATTTTAAGGGAAGTATATGTTGAATGACAACATTTAAACAAGTGAAACTTTTGGAAGTGAGGCAAATATAAATAATTAAGGAATAGGCTTTAGTCTGCCAATAATGACAACTAAATGAAAACTTTTTTTTTTTTTGTAAATGAGAAGTCAAGTTTTGCTCTTTGGAATAAACATCATCAGATCATTCATTTGTTTTGTCCACAAACTCGACTACCTACTATCTAAACCCATTCTAATGGCTGTAGACACCGTTTCCCTCACAGTTTTCCAGTACAAAAGAAAAGGCACAAATGACCATGGCCTATACAAGTGATAATATAAGAATACTATGAAATATTTTGGAACCACCTCTGCAAATATTAAAGTGAAGCCTATAGTTTTAGGGCTCAGATCCACATTCACTGTTGACAGATGCTTTCTTTATATTCACACAATACCAATGAAAAGGAAAGAACTTTTAGAAATGTAGAATAAGTGGATGCTGTTTAATTTTAAGATTAAAGAGTAATTAGAAAAATCTTAGTTATAATAGGTATATGTTCTTATCTTGTTGGGTTGCAAACTTATATTTTCCTGTCGTGACTCTTGGAGCCACTACTACCCAGGTCTGTTGGAAAGCAGATTAAACCCTTCAACCCCCCTTTTTCCTCCTTTTTTTTTTTTTTGACAATATGTGTATATTTTCCAAGTAACCATTGGAAAACACACACACACACACACACACACACACACATCAATCAGCTGGATAATTTTGCTTCTCAGCATCTGGTATAAACAACTCTCCCCCCCCTCTACCCCCACACTGATTGACTGATTGTTTTGCCTTTATATAAAAGCCCATATGAGTCAGATTTTCCCTTGTGAATTTCATTTACTGGTAATGTCAAGTACAAATCCTTATTAGACCACAGTGATGCACTGTGTAAACCTCTTTAATCACCTAATTGTTTTGCCGGGAGAAACAACTCTAGTAGGAAGAATAAAATTCCTTTAGTGATTATAGCCCTACCCTCTAGCCTTCTAGATTAAGAAACATCAGAAAAACGAAGACGCTGAACTCCTTCAGAGTACCAATTTATTATCAGATCTTAACCCCTTTATTTTATTTTTCTTGTTTTGCAGAAGAACCTTTATCTTTTTGAACTGTGTTTGATTAATTATAACACAATACATTAAGAAAGCATTTTTTTCCCTGAGTAAGCTATATTTCAGAGGGTTTTGTGATATATAGATAAGCTTATCTTGACATACGGAATGATTTAGAAACAGAGACAGCAGAGCCGCTCAGGAAAAATGTTCTTCATGGCTTAATAGTAAGCTCACCAATATTTGTCAAGAGAGAAAACTGAGGCTACCTTCAAACCGTAGATTTCTTTTCCTTTTTTAAGCTGTATAACAAAAGATTTTATTTTTGTAGCATTTGATATAATATTTCTGGGTTTAATACTTTAAGGACTTTTTGTAAGACCTGGGTCATGAAATGCCATACCAGTGAGATAGCATAAAGCAATCAATGTTTCAATTGCATAAAATTTGCCCAATGGTGGGTGCAAAGGGGGTGGGGCAGTGAATCAAGCTTTATTTAACTTATTTATTCATACTATAGGAAAATAAATCAAACACAATTGAGATTTTTCTAAGACAGTTTAAATTAAGAACAGAGAAAATATTTCTGATATCTAAAAGGGTTAATATAAAACACTAGAAATCACCATTTGTCTTGGAAAAGGTAAAATGACAGAACTAAGGGAAGTAATGAGAAATATAGTGGCCATGAGACTTTGAATATGCAAATGCTACAAAAGAATTATATGATGTTAAATTGCTATTACAGCAGTAAAAGGAGAGATATGATGCATCTATGTTCTGATTCAGCAAATTCTTGGTCTGAGGCTTGCAGATTATGTATCATTTGCAGAGATACATCCTGCCTAGAAACCCTGTGTGAACTTGGTGTTGTCCCCTCTCCTGCTGCCGGTCCCATTTAATGCAGCAAAAGCTGTTCATTCAGGGGCACTCCCAACTGTGTAGATCTCTTGCTCTCAATGCCATCCTTTATCGATTCATTGTTAAAGGGCTTTTGCAGCTTTTAAGCCAAGGCCACCTTTGGTTACTGAAGGTGTGCAACATTTAAATTCAATCAAAGCGTGGAAAGAAATTAGGTTCCAATAAACCCTTCCTCCAATACCAAGGTGCATGTACACTGATTACTATTAGCATTGGCTCCCCAGAACATGATGGCATAAAGGAAAAGGGAAAAGGGAGAGATTGCTTACAGAATGATGATTTGACCTGAAAAGGCCTAGGATATTTAGGGAGTCATGAATACAGGTAGAAGACCTTAGAAGAAGCACCATCAACAATAAATGGAGAGTTTTATTGCTTCATATCTGCATAACTAAAAGTTCTTCCCATAGTGATTTTTAACTTTGCGGAAACCCCTTGAGTGAAGCAGTGGTTAGATACCCAGTGATCTGAGCAAGAGGTGGAAGGGACCAATGGTGACATTTTGAAGTTGTTTAGTTGCCATTTTTTGAGGACCAACTCTGTGTTTTATAACCCCATGGTTGTTCACACTCAGTATTTTAACCAAAGCTCATTGTTATCTGTAACTCTCTCTCTTCATTGTTGACATATTGAAAATTGTTTATACAGATTTCTTGGCCACTATATTGGGCAATGATTCCTGAGTTAGTCAGCTTTCCATGATTATAATGAAGTGACTGAGATAATTAACCCAGGTAATTAGAGAAAAGGTTTATTTTGGTTCAGTTTTGAAGGCTCCAGTCCATGATCAATTGACACTGATACTCTGGGCCTGTGGCAAGCCAGCACACCATGGTGGGTCATGTCACAGAGCAAAACCATTCACTTCATGGATAGGATGCAAAACAAAAAGGAAGAAGTGGAGTCAGGACATATTCTTAATGACTCAAAGACCTTCCACTAAATCCCACATCTTAAAGGTTCCATTATCTCCTAATAGCACCACCCTGGGGGAATAAAACCTTCAAAACATGGCGTTTGGATAGGGCAGAGGGGTGGGAGGGAAAGGGTGAGGGCAGGGGATTAACAATGATGGTGGAATGTGATGGACATCATTATCCAAAGTACTTGTATGAAGACATGAATTGGTGTCAACATACTGTATATACAGATATGAAAATTGTGTTCTATAAGTGTAATAAGAATTGTGATGCATTCTACAATCAGGTATTTAAAAAATAAAAGAAATTTTAAAAAATGGGCATTTGGGACATTCAACATCTAAAACTAGAACAGATTCCAAGGCAGTCTATAAGAGATTATTAGTTAGAAAATCAGGTGAAAACGATTAGATTACAAACAGGTCAAAAAAGTAAGATTCAAGGAACTAAGCTTCATTTGGGTTCTCTTTGTTACAAGGGATCAGGACAGATAGGAAATCTTTAGCACAGTGCTTGCAGAGCCAGTTAACTGCAGTATATGCTATCCCTGTCCTTGCTGACCCTAATGTTCCTGGTCTCTGAAGAACCTTTGTGGAATAGAAAGACTAAAATATTTTTAAGTTGATTTCAAAACAAAAGCTATAATACTCATTGTATGTAAGTGATATTTCTAATGTGATATTAAACCAAGAAAAAATAGACCATAACAACTTATTTGCAACCTCTTTGTTTGAACATATTAGGCCTTTGGTGGTTTATCTATAATATATTTTGCTTAATTTTTAAAACACATGACCTCTTTTTCACATATAACTGGCATATGAAGAAAAACTTACAGTGATAATACCTTGGTTTATTGAGTTCTTAGACCTTTGGCAAATCACAAACTTTCTTAGTCTCAGTTTCCTCAACTGTAAAACGGCATAAACAACCCTTGCTCTGGGGTAAAACTTAAGCATGAAAATGTACGTGGACATTTGGACATGATAAAGCACTATATTAACAAAAAGTATTGATAAAGCGACTAAGAGAGCTTCTAAAGCTAGATAATTTTATTCCTAAAATAGCCAAAAAAAAAAAAGCAGGAGAAATGTAAACAGCATCATGTATAAAGAATGATCACATCACCAGGATGTCAATAAAAATTTGTAAAGGGAGAGCAGGTGCTGTAATCCAGGATGTAAGCAAAGCCGACAGTCAAAGGGAAGTCATTCCTGATCCCCTTCAACGCCTGTCTAGGATGTGTTACCAGATTTTCTCCTTTGTATATTCTTGCACTTATCAAGCTTGCCATTACCCAGCCAGTCTGTCTTTCTCTAGGTCTATGCTATGTTTGCCTTGATTTCAATTTTATTCCAAATGCCTAGCATGCTGGATGACACATTGTAAGTGCTCAGTACTATTTGCTAAATAAATGAGTATTGAATAAGTTAAGAAATGCACAATTGTAGCAGAGAACAAAATACTAATTTTACAAGTTCATTAACCTGCCCAAAGACTGTTGAATAAAATGTAAGGTTTGCTATAAATTTCAAATACTGATAGCAACTAGTCACTGATGATTTAAAAAAAACATACGTAAAATGTAATGTTCAAAAATTTAAAGATCATAGAATTTGGAGGGAAATGGATGGCATTAGAGCAGATTATGCTAAGCGAAGCTAGCCAAGCCCTAAAAAACAAATGCCAAATGTCTTCTTTGATATAAGGAGAGTAATTAAGAACAGACTAGGGAAGAAGAGCACAAGAAGAAGACCATCATTAAACAGGGTTGAGAGGTGGGAGGGAAAGGGAGAGAGAAGGGAAATAGCATGGAAATGGAACGAGACCCTCGGGTTTATACAAAATTACATACAAGAGGAAGTGAGGGGAAAGGGAAAAATAATACAAAGGGGAGGAATGAATTGCAGTAGTGGGGGTAGAGAGAGAAGAGGGGAGGGGAGGGGAGGGGAGGGGGGATAGTAGAGGATAGGAAAGGCAGCAGAATACAACAGACACTAGGATGGCAATATGTAAAGCAATGGAAGTGAAACTGATGTGATTCTGCAAGCTGTATAAGGGGCAATATGGGAGTGCATAACCCACTTGAATCAAAATGTGAAATATGATATATCAAGAACTATGTAATGGAGGGGTAAGACAAGATAATACAAATGGAAGAAATGATTTACAGTAGAAGGGGTAGAGAGAAAAGGGGAGGGGAGGGGAGGGGAGGGGGGATAGTAGAGAATAGGACTGACAGCAGAATACATCAGACACTAGAAAGGCAATATGTCAATCAATGGAAGGGTAACTGATGTGATACAGCAATCTGTATACGGGGTAAAGTTGGGAGTTCATAACCCGCTTGAATCAAACTGTGAAATATGATGTATTAAGAACTGTGTAAGGTTTTGAACGACCAACAATAAAAAAAAAAAAAAAAAAAAAAAAAAAAAAAAAAAAAAAAAAAAAAAGAGTTTTGGAGCTGGACAGGAATGAGTTTGAATTCTATGGCAGGGTGATCCTTGCATATCAATATTTCCTTTTTAATAAAATAATAATATTTAATATAGTAAAAAAAAAAAAAAAAAAAAAAAAATTTAAAGAAATTCAAAAATTTATTAGACTAACACAACTTTAGTCTCTGATTTTAAAATGTAAGAGGAATTCTAACACATACTTCAGCAGCTAATGCTAAGTCATCCTGTAAATGATATTCGCAATCTCCGTCTAAAGAAAACATGGAACATGTGCCACCATTTGGTGAGATTATGGAGTTGCAAATAATTATTGCTAATTTTCACATCAAAATATAGTGGAGAAGTTCTTTGCCTAGTGTGAGAATTTATAGTGTTTGAAATTAGAAATAATGCTTATAGTTTTAAACCATGTCATACATTATGCATAAAATATAAGATAAAAATAAATCTATGAATTTAATATGGGTCACATTTCAAATTTTAAGAGGTTTAACAGTTTGGGTAAAAATGGGAAGAGAAATTCTTCTGTGCCTGATCATGAAGGATTGTATTATATGTTATTTTCTAACTAGTGTAAATAGGGCTGAAGAGATTCATAGCTATGAAGTATCATTGCTTGTCAACGTAGAAAGGACCTAAGAGGCCTCACTTTTTTCATGTATGAGGCATGGCTTTCAGCTATTGAAACCAGATCTTCTTGTGTGGGTCATAAAGTTGATGTGGGCTGGGCATGGTGGTGCACACCTGTAATCTCAGCAGCTTGAGAGGCCGAGGCAGCAGGACTGCGAGTTCAAAACCAGCCTCAGAAACTTAGCAAAGCCCCCAAGCAACTCAGCAAGACTCTATATCTAAATAAAATACAAAAAAGGGGAGGGTCTGGGAATGTGTCTCAGTGGTTACATGCCCCTGGGTTCAATCCCCAGTGCCTAAAAAACTAAATAAATACAATAAAATAATTGTGAAATTATTTCTAAAAGAGAAGCTCCCCAAATCAATTTGGCAAGGCCCGTATTCCAAGAATAAGTATTTTTCCCTTCTGAGGACACACCATCATTGGACAAAGAGGTCAAGGTTACTTCAAAATAAGTTCTGTGAAGATACAGCCTCACCAAATATCTTTTTTTTTTTTTTTTTTTTTTTGCAAAATTCTTAAATTCTTCCCTACAGTCCCCTGCAGATTTCTTGCTATGTTGCCAGCTCTCATTGAGGCTTGTTTTCGGATATATGTGCCAGGGGACGCTGCCCTCCACAGATGGGCTTCCAGGGAAAGCCCAGCAGCATCAGCTCCAAGGGACCACAAACAAAAATGTGATGGGGTAGCAGAACTTGAATTCCACCTACTTTTTGGCATCTTCTTCTATCTGATTTTTTTGTCATGTGTTAACTTAGGAACAGCTACTGCTACATTTCAAATTGTTCTGGCAAGAGTAAATTTGAAAAACTACGTGTTCCCATTAATTTTATCTTATTCTTACATTCTTTTTTGTTTGTTTTCTGCTTTTTAGATTCATATTTTAAATAAACACACACACGCACGTATGCACAAACACACACACACACACACACACACACACACACACACACACTCACACACACACCTTAAAGCCCTGTTCAAAAAATTTAGAGGAATGCTAAAATTTTGATATATATCTTTTAAGGTAAAATTTATTTCTGTAACATAAGGCTAAGTTACTGAACAATTCTGATATATGGAATATAATTCAATACTCCTGAATAAATCAATTCTATGTGTTACATTGATGTAATAAATAAGCCCCATGTTAGGAAAGAAGAGGCTTATTTATTACATTATTATTGTTATTCATTGTGCTGAACAATGAATAGATTCTTAACTAATTTGGACACAGTTTTGAAAACTATCATATAAAATTAGCAGTCTAATTAATTGAGTTCTATAGAACTAAATAATCCTTTTGTCACTAAATAAAGTTGTTCAGTTTTGTGAAAATATACCTTAATTTTACCTGCAGAATACGTAATAATCTCACATATGCCATTCAGTTAATAATAAAAATAAATATTCTATACAATTCAGGAAAAATACTCTCTCCTATTATTACTGTCTAGAAGTCATAGTCAAACTATTCAGAGATAAGTGTGTGCTGAAGATAGATACTAAATAGATTTTTAAATCTTAAGATAAATCAATTATTTTAAAAACAAATTTAGGATGTTTTCGGCTATATATGCAATTAATTTAATAAGTTCCATTTGAACTTCATTGGTTTTATAGAACACATACAAGCATATCTTACTGAGCAACTTACATAATTTCCAGAAATTAAAACAATAGTCTATGATTATTTTTAAAAAATAAAAATTATATGCTATGATTATTTCAAAAAAATAAAATTATATGCTATGATTATTTTAAAAAATTAAAAATATGCCGTTGTACTTTTGTTTGATCCCCAAAATCTTACTTTGTTATTTTTAGCACTGATTAATGTCGCTTAATAGTCCCCAGTATATTAGGATTCAAGAGCTGAAATGATAGAGCTGTTTTTGTTTTCCTTTATGTATGCTGTTTGCAAAAAATGCAGCTGGATTTGATGTTTGGTACCCAGGTTTCATGTGAATTTTGTAAACCATCTGCACTGTGATTCCATAGGATTGGCAGGCTAAAGCCTCTGAAGATTTCACCTTCAGAGAAAGGTTGTATGCAGTTTCTTTGTTGTTGTGTATTATATTTTGAGATGAAAATGCTCTGGTATGAACCGGGTGATATTTTTCTAGTGTTTGAATGTTTGGTCAGTACTGGCCTAGTATAGCAATGAGGAAAGTAAAATTGGAAGAAAAACAACTCTGTGGAAAGAGCAAAACAAAACAGTTAAATAATAATAAAATTAAGACTGGATTTCGAACTCTGTATATCATAGGAAATTTTATTAGAAACAAGATTTCTGCGTGGATTTTAAGCCCATTAAATATAAACAGCCGTAAATATAAACCCCATCTGAACCACTTTAGCAATTCTCTAGCTCTTAAAACATGTGTATTTTAAAATTCTTTTTAAAACTTTCAGAGTACTAATTAAATTATGATTGCAACAAACATCTGACTAGTCAAGTAAAGCAATAAAAGGAACTTTAGCACAATTATAAAATACATTATGAAATAAATGGTTTATATCTAGGTGTTGGCCACAGATCTCAGAAATATATGTGTGTTCTTTATCTTAAATTATTTTGCTTTTTTATTCCCCTCTTGCATCAGTGTATATTAGGGTCACCAAAAAAAAAAAAAAGAGTCTCTTTCTTTTTGGCTGATTTTGCTTCTTTTGGAAAATAAGCACCTGGATTAATAAATCACCCAAAACTATTTATTGTGCATTCCCTGTTGTTTTCTTACAAAGAAATCCAAAGAATTAGCAAAAATTGGTGTCACCATTTGTTTTAGAATGGATAGCTTCGAATAGTTACTTTTATTGTAGAGTGGACCATAAATTAATGACAATTGAAATTTTACTAGCTAAGTGTAATAATGGTTTGTTTATCATCAAAAGTCAATTGGGAGTGGGGGCTGGGAGCTGCTGGGAGTTTGAAGACTGTTTTAGCGCTTAACTGCTAAAAGCACTTCATACTTTAGGTTATTTCTCCTAACTCATGCTCATTTTTTAAGTGTGAGATAGGGATGGAAGAAAAGGTAAAGCATGCACAATCTACATTTTAAGGCTGCAAATGGCACACCAAAGTGGATGTACTAATATGGATTTGAACACTTTCCAGGTGTGACTGTGCCAAGAAAAGCACCTGGATTTATTTTGTTCTCTGTTGGATTAAATTTCAATATTGCAAACATAAAGTGCTTGAAATTCCGAACTACCTTATCTCCTCTGCCATTTGCCCCTTAAGAAGCAAGGAATAGCCCAACAACAAGTTGTAAATCAGTTTACTAGATCCCCTTGAAACTCAGCTCCTGTTTTATTTCTCCTTATCATTTTCCAAGGAAAAATCATAGAGTCTGTAGAGCTGGCAGTGAATAAGGTAACCCTGGCACGCCGAGTGGTATTTGCTTTATGCCATGAATTTTCTCCTTGTTTCTGCTATGTAACTGATACATGAAAATGTCCAAGGGTGGGACTGATTGTTCCCATTGTAGGTGGACACAGCAAAGAGAGCAACTCAGCTCACAGCTAGTATAGAAAAAGGCAGGTCAAACCTGGTTTGCAAATAGATGAATGTCTTTTCTCCCCTTACTTTTTTTTTTTTTCCTTTGCTGGCTAATGGCTCCCTCCAACCACCAATAATTTTGTCCTTTCATCTTAGACTATGCTATAAACTACAAAGAAATTGTTAACAGCTAGTAATATCAGACTTATGGTATTTGGCCAACCATTCTGCATCATTGTGATTATAACATTGACCCTGGGACCAAACAGTGCAAGAAGGTGTAGAGAAAGTACCTGGTAGGTATATTTCATAATATGGCATGATATTTTTCACAGATTATTAGTAATATTGCTTAGATCATATAACCATGGACACATCTTTACATGTAAAGTGAAGATTTAAGAAAATCATCGCAATAATTTCAACCTAAAGTACAACGCCATATTAGATATTCTGGTATTCTAATATGGTCAGATAATTGATGGTAAGTTATTACACATATTATGGTATACTTTACTGAGAGTTCAAATTTTAATATCCACATAAAGTTTTTCTCTAATTAACCATATATGAATCATACAAGTTATGGCTTTTGGAAGATTCAAAGTCATAGATATGTTTACTTGAAATATTTAGTAAATATATTTTTACTTGAATTCTCTTAACAGTTTCTTGTCCCCTATAAAGTGAAATAGATGAAATTTACCTACTTCTGACAGAGCAATTATTTACCTTCATTTCTCTAGCAATATTTAATAATTTTGAAAATCTGAATAAATTGTGAAAAAAAGGCAAATATCAATCTTGATGATATGTCTATGACTTCCTAAAGTCCCTTTGAATGTGAAAATTGTATTGAAATGAATCAAATGCTATCAATTAGTGCTACATATGAAGAAAAGACCCATAAACTTCTGTATATCTCACAAGTTTAATGAGACCAAGACTTTGTTTCCATGAATTTGAAATAAAAACTATTTGCAAGGCACATAGGCACAATTTTCTCTTCTACTTGACTCTGGAGATTCTTTCAGCATTTTACTGCTTTGAAGTATTTTTTTTTTTAGGTCTGTATCTTGGTTGGCACAGAATCAAAGTTATTTAGGAAGAAAAAAGAATATACATCAAATATCAGAATTACCACTCAGAAAACATCATCCGCCACAGTGTGTAGTGGAGCTTTTCATGTTTGTTTTCTGGTCAAGATATACTGCATATTGTTCAGACTTCATGCTGATAAGTACAGACACACGATTAGAGCAAATTTGCCTTTAATCAGCCATGGGTATTTGGGTACATCTTGGAACGTTCAATCATCTGATAGAGTTTTGTACATTTTATTATTTTGTATAGCTTAGAAAATGGAGCAACAAGGATAAAAAACAGGGATCTGCTGTTTGGCTGTTCCACAACATCATTATCATTTATCATTTATTGTTTTTGAGTGTAAATTATAAGAATCATTGGCTCTCCATTTAAAAGACCTTTTGTTTCATTTGAAATTAAAATTTAATAGAATCAAAAAGTTTGTTCCCAGTTTAATTTTTTTCAATATTACGTTTATAATTTCAAATATTGGTTGCAATAATTTTTCATTTATTTTTATAAAGTGTTTTGAATAGCAGGTGGTAATAATAATATATTAAGCTTTTTCTCAAAAAATTCAGAGTGTGTACTAAATTGTCAGGCAATTATTTAATACTGTTTTTATATTTGTTATTTATTTATTTACTGACTTACTTCATTTTAAAAGAGAGCATTTGTAAACTGTAGCCTTCCTCTAGGTCTGTGACATTTAGAAGGATCTTGGATTAAGTCATAATGATTACTAAGGGAAAGAATGCTATCTTAAAATGCATGAGTGATAAATGTCCAAATTGGTACTGTGAAGGCATTTGAAGGTTTAAATCTCCTTCTACTAAAGCCACCATTTAAAGTTTGCAGAAAATTGCTCTCTTCTCCCCTTTAATTGCATTATTTAAGTTGAATATTGTCGCTACTAAATAAAGCACAAGTAATAAAATCATTTTCATTTATTATGCAAAGTCCTCTTCAAACAAATTATGGGGACTACAGAGAAGTCAGGCATTCTTCATTGAATCAAATAAAAAATGAAGCATCTAGACAGATTCGTGAACACAAGAGAATTTTAATTTAGTTAAGACAAATAGCAGTGCATGATGAAAAGAGGAAAAAGGCAGTCAGTATGCTTATAGGATTGTTGTTTTCTTTTCATACTTTACATTCAGCCTTTGTATATTATAAAAATCTCAAGACAAATATTTTTTTCTGAAAAAAATATATCAAGCAATGGAAAATTACTTCCTTGGTGTAAAGGTATGTGACTAAAGTCAACATTCCTTTATCCTTTCAAAAGTAATAAGTGTTCCTCCATTTTAATACCTTTGTAAAGTATATTGCTGTTTCTTAAAATTATTACTAAATTGAATAAATTGTTTGGAATAGAAATCATTATAAAATGCAATTACTGGGCTGGGACTATAGCTTAGTGGCAAAGAGATTGGTGAGGCACTGGGTTCAATCCTCAGCATCACATAAAAATAAATAAAACAAAGGCATTGTGTCCATACATAACTATAAAAGAAAGTTAAAAAATGCAATTACAAAGTGTGAAATATGATATATCAAGAACTATGTAATGTTTTGAACAACCAATAAAAAAAGAAAAAAAATGCAATTACTTTTTTAATTGGCAAACTAAATTAGTTTAAATATTATAAGAATTAGACAAGATGGGCTTAATTAAACCATCTTAATAATTTCATTTTATGTGGACTTCCAATGTTATTTAATATAAATTGATGAATTCTACTTAAATATTAGAATACTGTATAGTGTTTGAAGCAGTCCTACTCATAAGTGAAGTTTTGTTGATATTTTCCACATGCCTGGGCATATTTATTTTTATTTTTATTTTTTATCTAGGAGGTCTTAGAGAAGAAATTGAACACGTTATTTGCATTCTCAAACTGCTGGTGGCTTTTTAAAAATGCTATCACTTTTTAAGAGAAGGAATGTATAACTTCCATAGATTCAGTAGCTTTCCCATCAATAAGATAAGAATAATAAAGTAAAAAATGTGTGTGAAAATGTTACAAGTTATAAGACATTTTTTCAATGTTGATTGATAGCATTACAAATATTTTTAATTTTAAGTAATAGCTATAGTATTTACTATTACCAGGATTATTTGAATTTTTTAAAAAATGTTTCCTGTCAGTATCCAAGACATATAATGCAGATGTAACAAGAAATTAGGGAACAACATGGATCAACAGATGACAAATGTCAATCAAATAGTCAGTAAAATAGTTTCCAAGTCAACATTCAGTGTAAATTTCAAGACTTAAAATATAAGGGAACTTTAGGATTTTGTTAATATATTCTCCTACCTGAGTAAATGACAGCTTTTTTTGTCATCAACACAGAAACATAGTGTTTGAATATCATGTGTGCCTTTTTTCTTTTCCTCAATATTTGCTTTATTGTCATTTGCAATCCAGTTCATTCTATACTATTTCACAAATAATTCAGAACTAAATAAAAAATTGTACATAGGTACTTAGATCAATAAACAGAGGGCTTAAACTGTTGAAGTAAATCCTGTGGATGATTAATATTATCCTAAAATCTCAGTTGATATTCTAATATTTGATTAAAAATAAATGTATTACAACTTAGAGTAGCAATTGATTGTGACTGATCAGCCTGGTTTATTCTGTGCCTCTAACGCCACCATTTTACAAAATGCTTTTCTTTAGAGGCTAAAACAAAATTAAAAAAAAATAATAATACTAATTTCTGTGAACAAACAAAATATTTTTTGAGGTCAATTTTTTAAATAACTTGTATTGTTTTAAAAACAGTAATGACATATGATTGACAAAATTATCCTTCTTTTGTAGGGTGTTTCACAAAACAAGCATTGTCCTCATCTACGTGGTTTTCTGTTCCATAATTAAAATAATAAATACCATTGAAGGCATTAGCAATCTCAGACTGAAAGCAAGATTTTAAAAAATATTTTAGAATCCTAAAAATATTTAAGTTGTAAATAATCTATTAAACCAAAGAAATGATAAATATTCCAATGAAAAAATTGTTGCTGCCAATAATTGCCAACAAGTTTATAGCCACGGCTGGTAAATAGGCCACAGGACAGGGCTTTTCCCCGAATAGCAGTGCCTGTGCCTGCCTTTCCCTCTTCCTCTCTTTTTTTCCTCTGGATCCGACAGTGTCTATATCTCTGTGAGCCCTGTAATCTATCTTTCTCCCATGTGTCAGCAGCCCTCAGTAGAAAACAAATTCCTGACTTTGGGCTTGGAGTAAATCATAGAAACGAATTTGTGCATGTCCAAATGGGATTTTGACACCAACTGTATCACCACAAAATTGAGACATACACATCACCACTGGGCCATCAAGTCTAACAAAATCCAGACACAATTTTGAAGTGGATAAAAACGTTCCCTGTTCCTCTTCAGTAACACTTTCCTTTTTTGGCAGACATGGCTCTCAGGCACTGTAGGCATCTTTTGAACTGGGTGTTTTCTATTGCATAGAAGAGCAGAAGTCTAGAGACGTGGCCACTGAACAACAAAGAACTTAATACAGACCTCCTTCACAAATTTTGAAATGGAATTTTAAAGAAAACCCCACGGGGGAAAAAACTTCTTTAATGCAAAGGGTTGTTAGCTATGAGGGGAATTTCTAATTTTGATTTGGGTTTTAATGCGGTGAAAACACTTTTCTTCACTCATTTCAAATCATAGCATAGGCAACGGTGGCCATCACCTTGTCCTTCTCCTCCTCTTGCTCCCCCTCCTCTTCTCTCTCTTCCTCTTTTCCATAATCAATACCTGCTTTTATGACAGCCTTTATAATTTACTCTTCGAAACTGCTTATTGAGCAATAGAGCTTCCTTGTGAATTTAATCCGAGTATAAGTATATAATTATTATATCTAAAGCATAATTTTGTTGTATTGTATAGTTGGTGGATTCAAAACTCATATCTATGAAGTTCTTTCCTTCTCTTTTCCTGTTTGAAAAACATGTTCCATAAGAGAGAGATTTTATGCTTGGCTTTTGTTATCTTTTGTGAAACTGGCAGCAAAGAACAGTATATATACAGTAACTTTTAAATAGATTATTGGAAACATTTTAAAATATCCTGAGTGGCTCATTATATTTGTGAATTTCTTTCTTTTAATATCCGCATTAAAGAAACTTTTAAAACTTTGATATTGGGCTGGGGTTTTGGCTCAGTGCTAGAGCACTTTCCTGGCATGTGTGAGGCACTGGGCTTGATCCTCAGCACCACTTTAAAAAAATAAATAAATGAAATTTAAAAAGTATTGTGTCTATCTATAACTTAAAAAATGTTTCAAAAACATATGACTTACATGCCAAATATAGGGATTATTGGAAGAAATGATTTCTACACAATGAAAAAGCACTTAAGTGCTCTAAAAACATAACATTTGTGTGTTTATGTTTTAGTGTGTTGCCTTTTTAAGTCTCTCAAGTTAAAATGGGAAAGATTTTTTTTAATTGGGATTCATCTATTTATACTGATGTAAAACTATAACAATGTTTAGTTAAAATAATGTTCATTATTTCTTGAAAATTGATGGAACCAATTCTTAAAAATTTCTTTGAAGATGTCTATATGTGCAAAAAGTGGGGTGATTTTTATACATGACATCCCAAGCTTCTGTTCACTTAACTATATCTAATGAATAGTATTGTCATGAGCTCTAAGTGACATGCCACATAGAAAGCTTAAAGTTCAGTTCCAAAAAATTATGCTGCTCCGAGTATGTCTTCTCTCAATTGAAATGAAATGGCATAACCTCTCTCTTACTGCTCTATATCTCCTCTAACACTGAGGGAAACCCTGACATGATCCTGGAGAAAAAGACACCACACCACTTCCGTTAATGACAAGCCCTATTGTGTATACACAGGAAATTAGATACTTCCATATTTTAGTTAGGGTTACTGGTATGTAGCAATAGGATTAAAGAGTGTCACATGCTTGTGCCAGAGCAGAGTCCTGCCGTTATCTAGCAGATTTTCAGGAGTGAGGAAGTTACAGTGATTGAATCAAAGATTGTGAATCTGAGCCTTATGGGAAAGAGTTAGGGTTATTTATTTTATTTATTTATTTATTATTTATTTATTTATTTATTTATACCAGAGATTAAACCCTGAGGTGCTTAACCACAGGGCAACATCTCTAGCCCTTTTTTTATATTTTATTGAGAGACAGGATTTCACAAAATTGCTTATGGCTTCACTATGTTGCTGAGGCTGGCCCTGAACTCATGATGCTCTGGCCTCAGCCTCCCAAGCCATTAGGATTACAGGCATGTGCCACTGTGCCTGGCTACTTATTCTTATTTAAACTCTAAAATGAGGACAGTGACAGCCCTTGCCTCCTCAATTTTCCTGAGAACTGGATAAATTTACAGACACACATACTTGTAGCCCACACTCTTACATTTATGCACTTACAACAGTATCTGATGCATAATGGCAAATCTGGAGAACTGAGTTAGCTGGTTTCAGCCATTGGTCAGTATGTAGGAACATTAACTCTTCGACATGGTCCGCTGTGACAGAGGAATGTGTAATAGATCATTTAAAAAGAAAACTGGTTGAGCTCTGTGAATGTGTTAGGCATTACTTTGCTTATGGTAATCCAAAGAAGAAAAAATAAAACATCTTGACATAGCTCTCTTCAGGGGTCATGGATCAGAGCTTGAGTATATTTTTCCTTTATGAAAATAAGTTTATTATTATTGCTCTTCACAGTCACTTCATGACTAGAAATTAACACATGTCTGAGTAAACCCATTCTGAATTTAAGCAGAAGGAGGTGAATTCAATCTGTATTTACAAATGCGGAATCAAGTGATTATTGTTGATGGGACACCCATCTAGAATTGTGGTAGGAATGGGTTACAAAACTGATTAAGATATGTTCCCTCATCTTAGGAAGCTTAGATCCTAATGGGCTTCAGAATATAACACAGGGGAACAAAGCACAATATATGATATTAAAAACTCACCTATTAGTTGAAATAGCATAGACATAAATTTGTACTCTGGTGTAAAGATGTTTCATGAAGGAGGCAGGATTTGATATTCTCATTGAAGATGAGGAAGATGGAAATGGAGAGAAAGGAGGAGGGCCAGAAATAATTGAAGGTAAAGAGAAAATATTGAAAGTAAAGGCACAGCTAACATAAGCAGCAGGTAAGCCTGCATTGGGAAATTATGAGTTTACAGAAAGGATATGCAATGAGTTGGGTAAACTGAAAACTGGAAGGCACCATCTCCACCAGACTGACATTTCTTTCCACATCACCTTAAAGTTCAGGGGTCTTTGAACCACTCATATTTTACACCACCTGACTTCAAATTCAAGGTTCCTGCTACTCCCCTCAGGCTTGGTAATTTGGCTAGGAAGACTCATGAAACTCCCTAAAGGCTGTTGTAGGCATGATCACATTTATTATAGGAAAAGAATACAAATTAGAAGAAGCCAAACAAATATGCATAGCCAGCATGTAGGAGGAATCCATACTTGATATTTTCAGTCATCCAGCCTCGTGGTATCCTGATGTCATTACCTCCTCCCTGCCACGAGCTATGGCAATGAACATAGAGCACTGCCAACCAGAGAATCTTACTCAAGCCATCGGTGTCCACAAGTTTTCCTATGGGCTCTATTACATGATGCTCACCTGCCTGATTTTGGGTTCCCAGTACTTCCTGGAGATTTAGTTAAAACCTTTAGTTTCCAGTTTCTCCAAAAAAGATTGCTATCCTGTGGTCAGAGTCTCCAAGCAAATAAAAAAAAATTAATATCAAGCAACACATTCTAGGAGCCTAGAGATCATCTCCTGATCATTGAAGACAAATGCTGCACTGCATTCCAGGTACGATTAATTCTTTATTGTATGGGATGGCATAGCCATTTCAGATCAAAGCAGGTGGTACTGTGGAAAGCACAGTAATTTATTGAAATTGAGGCAGGCATAATAGAGGCAATCTTTTAGCAAGCTGATTGTATTATTGGTATGTGGAGTGGAAAAAAGAAAAGTGAAATCTTCTTGCAATAACATAGGTCTAATGAAATAGGGATCTAAAAAGGGAACATGTAATGAATCTGTGATGTTAACTCTGCTTCCCATTGTACCTAAAGCATCTAGCACAATTCCTGGCACATGACCAATAAATACATTAGCAAAAGAGTACCTTGTTTGAATATTAAATAGATATGAATTCATTGTATAATCTGGGAGTGTGAGGAGAATTGTGACATGAAAAGACTTCCAGAAGGTTTGTAAATGGAATTTAGAATGGGGCATAATTTCATATATGTTGAATTGGAGATAGTGAGCAATTCTCTTATAAATGTTATTCAATCCAATGAGATTGCAGAATTTAAACATAGCCAGAAGATCAATAAAGACATATGTTGCTTGAGTGATAAATATATGGTTATCGTGTTGGGAGTCTGAAATGCAAAATACTCTTCAAATATCTGAATGTTTCAGAGTAAAATTGGTTCACACTTGAACCATAGATTATTTTTTAAATCAGGTATTTAGATTATTTTTTTCTAATTTGCTCATAGGAAAGTCAACATCTCCTCCATATATCATAAGATTGAGTTATTTGAAAACACATCAATCTGTGTACTAACAGGAACTAGCCACACATGCTCCCTTACCATTGGTGTACCATCTGTAGCAGGTTGTGGGGAATGAGCTCTCAAGTAAGAGAACAGAAATTATGATTTCCTTATACTATTATAGGACAGGCAGTGGTTGGTTCATCTAGACTCTTTTACAATGTCATTCCCTCAATTTTAACCTATCAAACTCAGATCCCTCATTAGTAAAATGTAGCTGATCTCAATAGCACGTGGATAAGAGTGTGGCAATAAGAAGTGGGTTATATTTAACACGTTGTAAAGTACTATACAAATGTGAGTTGTTACTGCTCATCAAATTATGAGTGCCTTCTCTTCACATCCAATGTTAAAGCTTGATATAAATGGTTATGTGGGGAATGAGCTTTCTGAAAGAGAAAGGAATGATTGTTAATGAATTATTAACAGCAATTGTCTTCTGTGACTATAAGCTCCATTTTCCCACTAGGGTGCAATGTTCTTGGGTGCAACCCAAGAATACATAAGAGGAGGTGATCATAATCTTGTTTCTTCCACCTTCAGATGTTCTCTCATAGAAGTACTACTGGAAGTTCTGTGGGAGGAAAAGAACAATGTGTAGATCAGTAGCTAAAAGGGGGGTTTTTAGAAGAAAGTATGCAAAAGGTAAAACCATGTCTTTTTTTAAATTTGATATCAGAAGAGGTGCCACAATTACAAATTCATACATTTAGTTTCTCTAAGTCAAATAACAATATAAACACAAATATTTTCCTTACTTCATTTAAGAAAGACAAACTATAATAAGATTATGAAGTACAGGGTTCATTTGCTAGGCAAAGCCTATTATTGAAGAATACAGTTAATCCACAGGGTACCAGTCATTACAGAGAACATGTAGGTATTTACTTTCTTCACAAATGAATGGGCAAAAATGGAGTTACAAGTTGCAATCTCTCATTTAATTTTCATGGAATTCCACATAGAATGAACTATTCTTCGTAAGCCTCCTTCTGCTCATGGATCTAGATTATAAACTCCAAGTACTCAGGCAGGTAGTTGCTTATTGAATCCCATATGGTGCATTGACTAGGACACTGAAAAGGAGCCCCTGATTGCACCCTGACCTCGGATGCTATTCTAGATTCCTTTATAGGAGGTAAAAGTAGGCCTTGTTGCAGTCATGATTATTGCAGTCTGTTGTCCACTACCATCAGGAATTTATGGTACAGAACAGAGACTGGAGTGAGGTGAATGAGATGCAAAATTAAGAAGGCATTCTTAAGTCCAAGGCAAGTTTCTCATTGAATTTACCCTGGTTTTCACTTCAATAGAGAAGTAAAATAACTTTAATTTCATTTTTTATTGATTTTTTAAAAAAAATGACAGCAGAATGCATTACAATTCTTATTACACAAATACATCACAATATTTCATATCTCTGGTTGTTTATAAAATATGCTAATAACAAAGAAAAATGTAAATCTCTGTATTCCTCCACCATATGGCTCAATGTTCACCAGTGTGGGAGATTCCTTAATGCCAATAAAATGGTCAGTCTGGCTCTTTCATTCTTTGGATCTGAACATTTATGGAAACTGGAGGATGCCAACCCATTCTCCATTCCTGGAAACGCTCACTCCAGAGTACCCAGGCATGTTGTATAGTAATGCAGGATGAGTGTCATGAGCTCAATGATCCTCACTTCCCAAGTTCTTCCTGCTAATTACTGCCATGAGCAGGTTTCTAAAATATGCTTTCTGCATATCTCAGTCCATTTTCCTAACAAGAGAGGAATACGGTACCTACACATGCTTTACTTATTCTTTATTAGGCATATGTATTAAGCATCTACTGACATATTCATTCACAAGCACTTTTTTATTGTTCTTCCTTTGCATAAAGCACCGTTCAAGGAAGGAACTGAACAAGTTCTCATTAAAATTACTTTCATTGTGGTCACAGACAAAACAAACAAGTAAACAAATATTAAATACTATAAAGAAATGTAAAACAGAGTAAGGAAATAGAAGATTTCTTTTCTGTCAATAACTTTATCTTTTTCCCAATGACAATATATTTTGGATGTTTTAACAGAATTTCTAATGCCCTTGTGAAAACTCAAGGAATGCAGATGATTGGAAGACAGATAGGTTGCTCTATTGACTGGATTTGTTCAAAGGCTTAGTGATCTCCAACATATGAGGCTCAAAGAACCCTCATTCATAGTTCCATTAGGAGCTTACTATCTATTGTGTCATTCCATTGATCCAGTCAACAACAATTGCCCTTGCAAATTCATATTGGCATGGACATTAGAGGTCATCCATCCAGCAACAGTGAAACTGCTGGTGTTTATTCTCTGTCATGCTTGGTAACATTGTCTTACAGTATCAGTGTTGTCCTGCATTGTCACTTTTGTTAATTATTGTAATATTGTCAGTGTTGCCATATGATTTCAGTTTTCCAAAGAACTAGCTATCTTACCACAGTCCATAAATTTAGGACTTCAGGGCCTAGTATTTTAGTGGGGTGGCTCGTTCCGTTGGATAAAGAAGTTGATAAGGATGAGTATCACTTTAAAAAGTTTTATTTCAGTAATATTACTTGTAATAGTATTAATAATTATTTATCTATTAGAAAATCATTTTTAGCACCTTCTCTGGACCAGGAAGTATGCTAGTGTGAGTTATATAAGGGTTAACAACACAGACTTGGGCTCTTCTCCAACAGAGTTTCTAAAGAAGGAGAAAATACAGATTTGAACAATTACAACATTATAAAGGCAATGAAGAGGTATAGAATATGACATTTTCTGCATGATTGGAATAACGGTTCTAGTTCTTTGGATCAGGGATGACTTCTCCAGGGCAAGTGATGTTTAACTTTACTAGAGAAGTGATTTAAAAGCACTCAATGTTTGAGAAAAGGAAATGAGATGGAGCAGCAAGAACTAAATCCACGAGGTGTCAAAGTGTTTGGGATGTTTCAGGAAATAAAAATAAGAACAGTGTGAAGTGTTGAAATGGGAGCAGAAAATTGGCTTAGATGTCGCCAGGCAGATAAGCAGGAGTCAGATCAGACAAGGTTTAGCAGAACAGATAAAGGAATTTGGAGTTTTTTCCCTTAGGGACAAAAAGAAAAAAAAGTGATCTTAGAGGGTCAAGTGGCAATAGGAGATTTGTGTTTTAAATAGAATCCTTTTTTTAAATATGTGTTTTAAATAAAATCATCTTGCATGCATTGTCTTTTAAAACAGCCTCTTAACCAGTTGTCTTCAGTCACCTCTACTCCAATCTTTACAGTTAGAAGGATTTTATTTAAAACACAAATCTCCTATTGCCACTTGACCCTCTAAGATCACTTTTGGGGAGGGGAGGGGAGGGGAGGGGAGGGGGGATAGTAGAGAATAGGACAGACAGCAGAATACATCAGACACTAGAAAGGCAATATGTCAATCAATGGAAGGGTAACTGATGTGATACAGCAATTTGTATACGGGGTAAAGTTGGGAGTTCATAACCCACTTGAATCAAACTGTGAAAGATGATGTATTAAGAACTGTGTAATGTTTTGAACGACCAACAATAAAGTAAAAAAAAAAAAAAATGAAAAAAAAAAAATAAAAGACAATGCAAGACTTGATAGACATCACAAGAGGGCTTTGGTGGCTGGCAATGTTCTAATAATACAGAGATATCAATACAGTATAATTAGCAAGATTTGGTAATTGATTGGATCGGAAAGAATGTTTACAGTGATACCCAGATTTCTGAGCAAGTGAATACCGAGCCATGACCTTTTACTAAGATTGTTTCTGATGTGGCCAGATGACAATAAATCTCCTCCTGGGAAACTGTTAACATTCTGTATACAAATCCAAATGTTGCTCAGATTTGGGGGTCCTCTCTGGAGTATTCTGAAGGTCCCAACCACAATGGAGAGTTTATTAGTTCAGAAATTCTGACCTGACATTTGGGAGACTTTACAAAAAGAAAACACTCTTGGGGTCAAATGGAAATTTTAGAACATCTGATCCAACATACACATAGTGTTTGGAAGGAAGATGTAGTCCTTGTAAACTCATGACCCATTGCCCCTAGTTTGGTGCCTCCTGAACTTTCAGCGAATACCATTAAAAGATATGGAGTCCCTCCATGTCCCCGTCTGTCTTCCTTCCTCACAGTGCATCTTCTTCTTCGTCCTTGTTCAAGGGTGATTCATTCTGGTATAAATGACAAATGTATTCTTCTATGCCCACATGTGTTTCGCTACTTCCCGATTCTTTTATATGACCTCGAGAGCTTTAATTTTAAATATTTGTTTACCATTCAAAGTACCACACAAAATATATGTGTTCCCTGTGATAAAGAAGTTTATCAGAATGAGTTTTACTTTCAAATGTTTTATTTTAGTAATAGTATTTGCAATAGCATTAATAATTACTTGTCCATTAGAAAACGGACACAAAAAAATGTATTGTTGGTGATACTCCTTACCTCATTGAAATACCACAAGCTATTTTTGCTGATCCCTACTTGCTCCTTTACATGAGTCACCTATGTAAGTCTGTCTTGCATTATACTTCATAAATCCTGTTATATAGGAAGACTATGTTCCTCAAATATGTTGTCTGTATATCTGATGTATGTAAAGCACTGATATAATGTCACATAGAGATTATGAACACAAATCATTAATATTAGTTTGAAATTGCTTAAATGATACAGTGGTACTAATGATAAAAAATGTGTATTCATCAGTATCCAATTCCAAAAGGCATAAAGAGAGCTGTTCTCACCTACCCTGCAAATTGACTTCCACTGACAGGTCACCCACGCGCATTTAGAAGAGCTAGTCACCTTTCCATACTCCAAAGGGTGACATAGCTGAAGAATTTTCTCTTCTGTGCACTCTTTTGGGACCCATTAATTCTCTTCAAGTAATAGAATCACTTTTATAAGTTCTGAAACCAGAACTCCACTCTACTGTATATTTGATCTATTTTTCTCAGTCTATCTCTGTGCTTATATGTTCTAGTCTCCACTCAGACTGTTTCTAATAATTAGTCCAGGTTTACAAAATATGTTTATATGATATAGATGAGATGAGTCCTCTACCTAATCTATCTAACACTTTCTAACAATATTGATCTGACTAATCCCCAACACTAGAGAATTGAGAAATTGTTTTCAAAAGGTTACATTTTGACTTTCTTTCACAGAATCGTAATCAACCCAGAGGAAGGTATTTGCCTCAGACTTTGAAGCCAAGGGGTAAAGCTAGACAGCTCTGAATTTCTGCAAAAATGTTATTGTAAATATTCCCCATGCCTCTATTTTCTTACTTATAACTAACTCTAAGCCCACTCCCTGTATTGCTTGTTTCTGTGGCTGTACTTAATACACATATATTAAAAGAAAATAGGAAAAAATGAGTTCATTGTGACATCTCCATAGAAACCTTAAAATGTTCGTGATATGATTTCTTATCTCAAAAACTTTGGGTTCTTTCTTTATAATTAATAAACCAAATGTTACATAACTGACTCTCTGCTCAAGCAAAAATTAACTTGGCAGTCATTTTCTTTCAACAATCTAGAACACTGCATTAGTAAGACCTGTTCAGACAGAGACATTTAACTGACTGTAACAATAACATTGCATGCCATACAATGTCTGTAAAAGAAGTAGTATCTAAGACCAATGTGGTTTTATCATTATTACAGTGTACTGGGATCTGCATCACCTACATCTTATTTGATTCATTTCCAAATCAGTTCACAGCAAAAGCAGCAGATGTATTATGTAGAAGTGTTATTTTATGTGCTCATGTACATAGCCACTATTTCTTTGCTGGATCAGTAGTGTTATGGATTATTGGTTTGATGGTGTTATTTTTTTAAAAGATGTGTTTTTACAGTGAAGAAAAAATGGAATATTTTTTAAAATTTTTATGATCTTCTCCAGATAGTCACCAACGCATTTTGAAAAGTTCTATGAATGTTCAGTACAAATAATATATGGTGTAAATATTTCACATGTTGAAAATACAGCATGTTGAAATATCAGTTCATTACGTGATGAAAAAAATTAGATTTAAATATAAATCAATCACTTTGTGTCAATAAGTTATTCTGATAACAATGTACCCAAAAGCCAAGAGTTATTTAGTGATAACAGTTAGTAAAAATTATGGTGCTCCCACTGCCCATTGTGGGCACCCCCATCCCTGTCATTGCTTTGCCATCACATCTTACCATGTAATGAAGGAAACAATACTATTATTACTTGCTCATGAAGGGTCTGCTTTTTGATTTCTCTTGTAATTTATCTTCAGTTGAACTGATATTGATTTCTTGGGGAAAATTGCATAATCTCCAAGGAGATTTTTAAAGGACTAATCTTAGTTTGTGCTTTATTTTTTCCCCCACTGGTTTATTCTTCACAGTGATTTATCTACCTAATAACATTATAGATAAAAACCTGGTCTTTCAATTTATTTCTTCAAGAGCTGTTCATGTTTGAGCACGCTTTGTCCTTAATTGCCTGGGGATTTTTAGATGGCCCTGTCTTTAGTGGTCTGAAACAAGTTGCAATATAAGTAATTAAGGCACTGAGCAACAGAAGTCTACAAATTGCTGTTTTGCCTCCACGTGTGATATTTAACTAATTGCTCATAGCTGTGAAAAACCTTTAACTTCATAGATGTCATGACTTTAAAGTGAATAAACATTGCTTTTATATTTATTAAAATAATGTAGCGTATAGTGACTACCAAAGCTTCCAAACACTTGAAAATACCATCCTCTGCTAAATGCAGTGAAGTTTAATTCCACATTTTTGAGATTATCAACCATTCCTTAGAAAACTGTAAAAATACATTTGACTTCACAGAGGCTATAGGATGCGAGGCAAATTAAGTTGCCAGGGAGTAAGAGAATTGGAACCTAGACCATTCCTGCCTAACTATACTACCTTTATTTCTTTGGTCTTTTTCATTAATAAAATTAGGGATTACATTAAATGACCATAAATGGACTTTTCAGAATGTCTTGATAGAATAGAGGACATTTACATGGAATGAAATGAATGCTGGTATCACTCAGATATTATAATCATAATATGTATAATGCTACTTGGGAGAATTTTCTTGAAAAAAATATTAAGTAGAGGTTTCCTTTGCCTTTGACTATTAATACATTGGTAAAGCCTTTTCCTGAACTTGAATATTAAACAAGTATTCACAGTCAGTCTGAAAAATGCTGCTGAATTGTACAATTTTATTTGGTTTAGAATGAAGAATGGTCTTTGTGTCTACTTAAAACATATTCAGGAAGTGGGATGAATGAACTTGTGGTTCTTAAGTTCACATCGGGCACTGTGAATTCTGTACTAGCTATTTATTTTTTATTGCGGTTATTTCCCTAGAAATTTTGTTCGCAGCTTTTCTCCCCCCTATGGTTTGGTGCCTGCTGTAATAACAATGACCCAAGAAACAAATCCACAATAAGTAAATAGCAATGGTTCTTTTAACCCTCTCTCAAAGAAGAACTTGATGCCTCGCAAGATATTTTCTTCTTCCTCGGGCCTTTAAAATAACCTTAAACTGCAGACACAATCTGGCATCATCGCTGCCTGTAATAGAGATGTCAATATTGGAAGGCACTCCTTTCAACAGTTTGTATCCCGGATTGATCACAAGTTGGATGATTTTCTTCCTAGAAGGCTGACAGATGAGGGCAGGGGAGGCGCAGTTGAAACCTCTGTAAGGGTTTTTATGTGTATGTGTGCATAGTTTTGGGGAGGTTTTGTTTCCAACTAAGAAAAGAAAACAGATTTGAATCTTATGCAGACATTATAAAAGAGAGACTACTTTAAAGCAGTAAGAAATAACAATATTTTTATTCAAAGACACTTGAAGCTTGTTTTCATCCTTAGCTGCCTGGGGTGCTGAGTTTGCTGAGCTTGTCTGCAGACACCTAAAGTTTTCATCAATGAGAATCCTGAAGCCTAGGAAAAAGAATACATAAGAGAAGAGAGATAACTGCTCTTATTAGGCCTCTTCAGCCATCTGGTATAGAATTTTTTTTTTTTAATTTTTATGAAAGAAACATTTGTTTGTGAGACTGCCTCTGACTTTTGTCATCCATCTTTACTGGAAGGCTGATTCTTGAGACCACTAGGTGGCAGTGTAGTCACACACTTATGGTTATTCATGTGCCTGCTTCTAAATAGGACTTCAGGCTTCAGTGTTTCTAAGCACCTCTTGCATCCTAATACATATGTCTTATTATTCAAAGGGCAAGCATATCTGAACTTAAATGATTTACTCTGTACATCAAGCTCTGTAAAATATCCACTTATGTTTGCTTTTATTTTCAATGAAAACACTTGAGCAAATTTTCAAAAGAATATTATACGCACCGTGTACTTCTTCAACTAATTATAATTTTATTTAAAATGCTCAACATAAAAACACTTTATGACAACATGCAAAATAAAAACCATGAGATGCTATCGTTTAAAAATGTATTCTAAAGTCACAAAAATAAGCTTCAATTCTGTCTCTTGAAAATTTGTTTTAAAGGAGGAAACTAGCATTTATAATTATAATTTAAATCCTGAAGTACGATCAAGGACATTGCTGTGTGAATTATCCGATGTATTCATTTCAAATATTTTCTGCAATAGATGTACCAGAACTAATTATGTTTAGAAGAATGCACTTTACATGATTGTACTGTTACTATGATTTGGAACAATTCAGGTAGATCATTCTAGAGCCTTCTTTAGAAATAGCTGAGTTTCTTAGGAACTGAGTTAGTCTCTTGGATTCCTAGAGAATGTTCTGTAAAGAACATTGTAGCATTTCATTTCATAAATTTTTGGCAGACTTCCATGTTCCAGGCTGTCTTTATCACCTTCTTTAACACACCAAAGTGCAGTATTTGCAATTCAGAGGGGAAAAAAAATCAATAAAATTATTTCCTGTTTCTCATCTCTTTCCTTGTTCTAAAATAAAATAAAATAAATTCAGGGCCTGGTAGGTAAACATGGGATCTGACAATGTTTCTGCATTTTCCAAATCTAAACTGTTTAATTAATCTGACTACCTGTGCAGTCTTATTCTGATACTTTGTAGAGAAACTGATCTGGAGACACTAGTGGAAAGACACATTGCTCCTCCAGTTACACAAGCAAGAGCAAAGAACAGATCTTCCAGTTTCTTTTTTAAGAGTGACCTCAAATCTGCCGCCTTTTCCTTGTCACTTACATACCTCATTACCATGGAATTCTGCCATTCTGTGGGATCTGGCGATGTATTCTGTCCTGTTTCCTCTGAAACTCCCTTGGATGGAAGGAGTATAGAAAAAAGACAGTGGAAAAGCTAGATACTATTTATTTGGGGCACACTAGAATATTTTTTAGACTACAGTTAGGTAAACAGTGGAAGGCTACTCAAGTTTTATAATGGGGTAAAAGAATGTGCTAAACCTAGAAAAATACACTTTTTCCTGAATCTCTCTTCAAAGCATCAATTTTCAAGGATTCATAAGTCTCTGATTTCCTTTTCATCTCTTCTAGTTTGTGTGTTTTCTTATACATTTCCTTTTCTTTACAGGTGGGGAGTGGGAATATGGATAGAAAAGATGCATCAACATATCCATAGGAAGTTTTCTTTGGTGTTCAGGGGCCCCCGGCTTCCTCTATGCTCACAGTGCCCCCTGGTGGCTCTGTGAAATATGCTCTGAAATCTAAGGCTCTATGGCTAATGTACATTATGACCTGTTTTAATCCTTTTTGATCTGATTACTTTGGATATAGGCTTCATGAGAACATCTTTTATATTTGTATGAATAATCAGATTAATTTATAAGCTTTTTCATCAAGCACTCTTAGGCATATCATGGACCAGAGAAAACGTGGGAGAGGCAAGAGTCTCTGGCAAACATTGTTCCACTCTATCGGCACCCACCCAGCTACCATCTGGGTTGCAGGGGATTAGACATGGTCACTTTGGTTCTTACTTTTTTGTGAAGTTCTTACTGGACTTGTAAGGCTATTAAAAAAAATAAAATAAAAAGCAATGCATAAACCAGGATGTATAATTTATTCCAAGAGAACAATTTAGGTCTTGGGGTATTCTAGCATGCAACATAGAGGAACACATAGATTTTCTTTTATCTCCATATTTCATTACTCTGGTCATTTAAATTTAATGCCCAAACAATTGACTTTTGAATATTTAAATTCCCCCAAATTGAATGACATGACCACCCTCTCGCTTGTCACATTTTGGCTTTTCCTAAAGACTTTCATTATTTATCTACATTGATTGGATGGCCTTTGCCATCTATTTGCTAGGCTTTAAAAGATTTAAATCTTCCATAGGCGTAATCTGGCTGCATTCTTCCCCAAATTAATTAGTATTATTGGTCTCCTGTCATTTATTTATGAATTGTGCTTCCTTTACTTTTGCACCTGTTCAAACTAACTTCAAGCCTGTGTTGTACCAATAAAATATATAAAGATTGGTCTTTACTAAACAACCTAAAGAAAAATGCACTATTTTTTGTAACCCAAATTTAATGTATTTTTATCATTTATATCAAGATAGAATGTTTGCTTTATGGCCATTGAGAATATTTTTAGCACTAATTACTACGTAAAAACATACAGAAAAAAGTTTCTGAGTACATTAATGCAATATAAAGTTGATTAAGATGAAAGTAATTTTCTATTTTTTTCTGGCTAAAAACAAAAGAAAGCTTTTTCATAGCTTTGAACAGCCTTAATTGTCTCAGTTTGCTTCAGGGTTTCACAGTACCAAAATTATCACTGAACTACTTTAAATTCTCCAATTTTAAAAGGAGAAATGATAAAGGTATATTTGTTGGGACCTAAAATAAGTATAGTTAGAATACTGAAAATATAAATACTGTGATTCCTTCATGTAGGAAATCAGAAATTGGAAGTGCAATAAGTCTAAAGAGATTTGTAAAGGTGTCTGGGAGAAGTGTGGATGCATGAATTTCTAAATAGTTTTCCAGAAATTACTAAGTCAGTGACTTTTTGCTGTGCTCTTGGTATGGAGGTGCATTTTTACTAATCGTGAAATTTAACTTTGAGATCCACCTGTGTCTCTAGAACCATGTCTTTATCTTCCAGAATGTGGTACAGATTTCAAATTAATGAAGAACATCACATCTCTTTAAATAAGGCTGTTTTTTTAATGAAATGCTTATATCCAAGTGTACTTGTGAATCACTAATTCTATTCACTTATAGAAATGCAAAATTAAAATATTTGTTTCTTTTGCACATGATGCTGTTAAAACATTGCTGCTACAGTGAAATCTGCGCTTCAGGAGCCTGCAACACATGGTCAACCTTTATCATAGACCCAGTGAGCAAGGCATTATATCAAGTACACAGTAACCCATGTATAAAACATAAAATAGCATGAATATTTTGCTGAGTTCTAGCTTGAGATACCATATGCTGCCAAATACTAGGTAAAGTTTCTGTTTCTAGGTGTAAAATTTTGTCTCTAAGTGTTTAGCTCATCAAACTCTGAGACTCTTTCCTTCCATTGTTCATTTTTCCCATTCTTCTTTTCTTTTATCCCCCACCCAAGGCTAGACCTCTTAAACTCTGATGTGTTAAAGAGTTAATACTACCACACCAGGATAGGCTTTTTTTTATAATAATTTATTAACGTAGTTCATGGTTAAGAACTGTGGACATGGAATAAGACCATTTTGATGGGGCTTAAAGGAAAATTCAATTGCCAGAACCTACTGACCCAGAGAGCATAGGACAGCTTTTAGCAGAACAAAACTGGGAGTACCTCGTCCTCAGGGGATGGTGTGGTATTATTAATAATAATGGAGAAAAAAAGGGACCTACTTTGGACTCTTTCTATCTGTTTTACAAGATTCCTGTTGATTAGAATAAGAACAAATGCACTACATGATTGACAGCAAGTCTGGGAAACCCAAAGATTCATTTCTGCCTCACTTCTGCATCCCCTCCATTACCTCTAGTTTCAAGATGACCTTATTGGACTCCTTATACTGTCTTTAATTCTGGCCCAGGATTATTCAAATTTACCTTAATTTAATGTTACTTGTGATTATTTTCAAAGAAAGGGGAAGATCAATCACAGATCTTAAAAAACATATTAATATATTTAGATATGTGTTTGCATTAGCCATATTTTATATCAAGTGCAATGAAGCACAATGAATTTAAATGACTCAACCAATAGCACTCAGCCAGAACCAATGCTTCTTGTTCCTCTGCACAGTTATTTCCAAAGCACAAAGGTGACTTGTCAATATAAGACTATGTCTTATTCATTTATGATTCATCTGTCTGGATTACCTGTACTAGGAACTCCTCAGCTCAGAAAGTTGCAACATTTCATTCACTACACTGCATAACGGTGACCTTAGGGAATTCAAGTTCACTTGCTAGAATTATAGCACATACATTTTAGATACTGGTGAAATACTCCTATAAGTATTCATTCTACTTTATGTTTGGGATCAGTTTATTCATCAAATACTATGTACTGTTTAGCAAGCAAGAATAATACTAAGAAATAGCTCCTTGAGAGTGTGTGGTAGGGGAAAGGAAGGATCAACTATAGTAATTTATTGTCTCTATTAGTTCTACTCAAGATTTCCAAAGCATAAAAAGTCTAGCTAAAACTAAGCAAAAACAGAGAAACAAGGCTGGCACAGTGGTACATGCCTGTAATCCCAGGGCCTCAGGAGGCTGAGGCAGGAAGATCCTGAGTCAAAGCCAACAGTGAGGCACTAAACAACTCAATAAAGACCCTGAGTTGTTGTCTAAATAAAGTACAAAATGGGACTGGGGATGTGGCTCAGTGGATGGGTGCCCCTGAGTTCAATCCCTGGTATCTAACAAAACAAAAACAGAAACACTGCAACTCTGATAGTATCTTCCTGAAGATCTTCAAACTGGAAGCAAAGTACAATTTAACTTTTGCCAAGTTGTATTTTCAGAGATTTTTTTCCCCTAAACTTTTGCAGGCATTTTTATCTTATTTTATTACATAATGAGCATTGTTTAGTCTCAAGGTTAATTGGTGACTTTGTATAATATTTGTGTTAGTTTCCCTAACCCTATTTACTGCAAAAATCTGTTAAGTGGATGAAGACAAGGGTGCACCAACAATGAGCAGATGAAATGTATTGTTTATGGAAATAAATCAACAATTGGATAACAAATTTTAAAATTTCTCAAAAAAAATTACACTTTTTGAAAGGCATGAAAAAAGATGCTTCCTCTTAAAACAAACCTTGAGTCAGATAATGGGTCATTCTTGCTCTGATAGAAACCTTCAGCTTAGGACTCTAAAGCCTTTATGGTATTGTCTTGTGTTTCTGGACCATACAGAGACTTTTCCTGACTGAATCTCTGGATGATTTTCTGGAGTCGGGAGGTAGGAATCAGACAAGGAAAAGTAACCCAGAGCTGCAAATGGTTAAAGACAAGAAAAGCCCCCCCATCCCCCCCCCCACCCCCCCCATCCCCCCCACCCCCCCTCCCCCCCCTCACCCCCACCCCCGGGAATTCAGTCCTTTAACTCCAATCCAAAGACTGAAAGTTGTATCTGGGAACTTCGGGGCACGTTTCTCCATTTCACCCTTAAATGCAGCATGCTCACTTCAGTCTAAGGAGGCATGGAATTTTTTCTTATAGTGTTATGGTGCTTACCCACAAAGAACCAGAGTACCAAGTAAGTTCCAATATCTTAGGTATTTTCGGGAAACGTCCAGTATTGTCTCTGTTAGTCATGGTTAATGCTCATATGACTTGGAAGATTAAACATTTATCATTATCTTGTTTAATGAATTTTTTATCTTGTGTGAGAATATGGCATATTTACATAAGAAAAACAGATAAAATACATATTTATTTGCATTATGTTATGTTACTCTCTTCAGTATTATTTGGTGATCAGAAATAATCCAGTTACTTTCTAAAGCATCTGATAAATTAATGTCATTTTCATTTTAGACAAATCTAATTCAATAAAATTTACATTATATGCGCCCACCTTGTCAAGTACTAAAGTAAATATATTTTTTCACAAAAAATATTATTTCTTCACCTCTACCTATGGTGTCCACTGATACACACATAATTAGTCTAGCATAAGAATTTCAAGGGTGACAAAATGTCATTTATATAATAAATGTTACTTTCCTATTCAGTTTCACGGATTTCTTATCAATAATTTAGAAAGAATTAATAATATATTTATAGCACATGCTAGAAGTAGGATAAAATTATTTATAAATGCTTAATAAATGTTTGATAATGCTTTTGCCATCCATGTTATAAATGATAAATAGGTGACTATAGATACCTTGTTAAAAATTAATGTCCAGTGGTTATGGTTATTCTGTAACGGCTTGAAAAAAGTTATTAAAAGAGTGAATTAACATCTTGCGTACATTCTATAAACCAATTATGGCAAAATATGTAAGCTTTGAAGTAGTTTGTAGGAATTGTTGGGTTATTATAGCTAATGATATTTATTCAGTTGTAGTAATTTACTGTGCATAATACCAAGTACACTGAGATTCTGTTTCTCTTAGACCTAAATTCCAGATCAATCTTTGCCAAACTTTGATTGGCTATGTCCTCGGACATCACAATTTCAAGAAAATTGCTTGTAAGTCATTTATTTTCAGATATAAACTTGAAATTGCAGTTTTAGTTAAGGAGGAAATAGATTATAGTGTATAACTGCAGTTTCCTAACGTTTTTATTTCAGAATCATCATCTCCTATTGATCTTTGATGAGAAATGTGGAGTTCCGAGGAAGAGGGGGGCCTCATACAGATTTAGGGAATCAACTCTAGGCAATCATTAGGATGACACATATGTCATTCAGTTCTCACTTGCATTCCAGAAAACAAGTGGAGCTAAGTTAGGGGGCTAGCGTAAATAATGTGGAGAAGCAGCCCCTGAACAATCCAAATTGCTTATAAGTATAATAACATCTGTGAGCATGTGCGTGATGCTTCATAAAACTCATCCCATCACTTTTGTTAAAACTGTATCGTTATCTGCATCCACATCTGATAAAGTTATATTCTTACTTAACTTTCTCCATGGCCCCCTGTTATTTTCAGAATGTTTAAGCTAATTTGCATTTTAATACCATTAGGGTGCTAGGACTCCAGATGAAAGTTTCAATTTAGGGATCAAAGGTACATCAGAGAGAAAGGGAAAAAAAGGGGGAGAGGAAATCTCATCAAAATGGAGGAACGATCAGTAGTGTAGACAAAGAGGTTTGAGGAGGAGGAAGAAGGGACAGGGAAAGTGAAGGACAGTGGAATGAAACTAACTGAACTTTCATATGTGTGTGCCTGCATGTGTCACAGTGGTCCTGGCTTAGGGTGTATTTACAGAACACTAATTTTAAAAAGAAATAAACTGTAAATGGATTGAAGTGGGATCAGTGGAGGGAGGAACTGGGAATGGGGGGAATGCTGGAGATTATATTTTGAAGTCAATTTTGTTCAGTGCTTTTGCGATTATTTCAGGGTATATTCTGTTGTTGTATGTCACTGAAAAGAATTTTAAAAAGATAAAAATGAGGATGAATGCTTTCATATTTAAAAAAAAGATATACAAAATACAAAGAGTGAGGAGATAGGTCCCAATGCAAATATATTTAGAGAGAAAGAGATGCCTTGGGAGTCCTCGTGGCTCAACTCAGGAGGAAGAGTAGGTCTGCCACCCCCTCAATTCAAGTCTACTGCAAGAGGCTTTAAAGGGACCACTTTGGAGGATGTGCTGTGTCCACTTACCTGGTTTAAAGATGAAAGGTCATAACCATTGGCCTAACCGAGTGCAGAATAAGGAGGAGTCACTGGATCCATCATCATGTCAAAGGTCTATGAATTCTGGGGGAAAATGTGAAGCCATCAAAAGGAAAGTTTATTGGGTTATTCTAAAAGGACCTTTCTGAAAGAATGTTGGACAAAGAGTAAGTGGCTCCTAAAAGAGTCTGTGTGAGGGGCAGGAGGAGCCAAATATGAGTGATGCAGGAAGCTTTCCTGAAAGAGGTAGCTTTAGACAGCTACAGACATTCATTTCCATTCACCCTGTGAACTCAGGATTTAGGTAACAAAGAATACTACTGTATCTTGCAGGGGGAAGTGCTGTGGGAAATTATTAATGTACACTTTCTATCCACAGTGCTGCATTGACAATGCACAAAGAAAGAAAGATGTAAACCCAGCCTCAGCGCTGTTAGGTTTATTAGAGTAATAAGAACAATTCAAAAACTTAATAGCTATATAGAAATGGACTTAGGGTCGGGACGTAGCTCAGTGATAGAGCATTTGCTTAGCATGGTTAAGGCCTGAAGTTCCATCCTCAGTACTGCAAAAATATAAATACATATTATATAGAAATAGATGTAAGTGTAGAATGATAAAAAAAATATTTTAAAAAATGATGTAACTGGAGAGCATTTAAAGGATTAGAACCAGGTAAGGAAGAGGAACTTTTCCATAGACAAAAAGAAGTAGATAATAAATATTGATGGAGAAGATAAAGATTTAACGTGGAAAAGTAAAATATTCAAGGAAGGACATTATATGCTGCACAGATTAACCCAGGTTATGAGAAAATGAGTCATTTGTGAAATGCAAATCAGATATGCTTTTTTGATGCAAAAGCTGAGAGGACTAACATATAAGAAATTTAAGAGATTCCAGAGTGAACTAAAAACTGTAAAAGATAAGCGATGGCTTTCATCTCCCCTGTATCCACATGTCATGGATCATCTGAGCTATTTATTTCATACATACACCAAAATGCCTTTGTTCATTAATAGTATTTAAATTTCTGTCTCTTTAATTAATCATAAGCTTTTTGAGAGTAGAAACTTGCTGCAATTCGTTGCCTGATCAGAAGGCACCAAGCATTGAGCTGAGTACCTAGCAGGCATTCGGTAATTATTTGTGGATTTCAGGATTAGTCACAACATCAGGCAAAGACAGTTACTTCTGCTTCTTTACTTAGCTGTATTGGAGGCAGTTGCAGTAATTTATTCAGGCAGGTCAGGCCAGGACTCTGGCAGACCATGAAAATGGAAATGAAGAGACTGACTTGAGAAATATGGAGAAAAGCATCAGGAGAATTTAGTGACAGACTGGATAGAATATGACAGATATTCAGGTGCCATTTTGGAAAATGCCAAAAGCATTGTTGAGGGCAAAATCACCTAAGCAGATGCCCTTATGCAATCAGGCAATGCCATGGAAGATCTAGTTATCACAGAAGGCTTTTTCTCTGTCTCCTTCCTGGCTTGCAAATACTGTCAAGCTACATTAGCACCAAAAGGAGTTAGATTGCAATGACCTTTACTAATCCACCACATTTATGTTTGTACTTTTCTAGCAATAAAGGTAACATTACAGTTATTAATGTCAGCATTTTCTTTGGAAACAGTGGTGAACTCATTAAGAACACTGCCAGGTGTTGCCAACCCCAGGTGTGAACCTAGTGGTTAGTGAGATGTAAATAACTCTTTATGGAAAATTTGCAGTCTAACGAATTTGCAAGCCTCACACAAAGCCAAACTAGCTTCCTGCGATTAGCTTCATTACTCCACTAGCTGCTTTTGTGCAGGTCAAAGAAAAAAGTGGCATATGCCCCTCCTTTTAGCATATAAATCAGATTAGTATCTACCTCATTGCCCACTGTTTCCAAGGAGAGCTGTCAGCCTTTCCACAAAAACTATGAAAAGATCCACACTGGAGTGCATCTCAGGTCTCTGGTATGATTTCCTTCCCTTTCTCGGAGAGGCATGCTGTTAGCAGTGATGTTCTGTCCGACTACAAAGATACAGCTTCTATATTACTTGCTATTTAGGAGAATGTCATCTGCTGGTGGAGGTAAAGAGGAACAATACTTTTGGGTTCTTCTTCAACAGCTGCTCGGTGGTTAGCAGCTGTTTCAAGGTCCCTTTCCTGGTTTAGATGCTGTTTTTCATTTCTCTTCCTATAATCTCTGAAACAAATGTCAACATGATTAGGATACCAAATAAGAAAGAGACACACACACACAGAGTGAGAGAGAGAGAGAGAGACAGACAGACAGACAGACAGACAGACAGACTAAGAGAGGGAGATAAGCATTTGGGGATCTTCAAGTCCAGATGAGGAAATCTGCTACTTGACTGTTTTGTTAGTACTTGATACAGTCTTTAAATGTGAGCAGACACTTGAAGCACTTGAAAGGTTTATGTATTCCCATGAATGTCACCATAACAGTAAGGACAAAGGAAATGTCTTTATGTGCCGTGACAGCAGTATTAACTATGTGATAATCTAGAAACATATTTGATCAATGTAGTTTACACATGATAACTTTTAAAACTGCCATTTTTACCTTTTTGCTTTAGCCTGAATTGACTGCATATTTTTACATAATTGATGCCCCTTTAACTCATACAGGTACGAAAGGATGATTTCAGTGAAATAGGGTAGTATTGTGGAATTTAGCCACCTTGCTAAAAGGTGTTAGACAAGGTATTTAACCTCTCAGGAAAAACAGAGGCAATAATTCCAACCTAGTGAGTAATAAATGAAACATTATGTTATTTATCTATCAGTTCATATTAAGTAGATTATGTGTTCATAAATTCTGGTGTCCTACTGTTTCAAGAAAATAGCAATCAATGTAACAGTGTGCTTATTTTGGGTCTTCAGTAAATACACTTCATTTAAGATAATTATGTTGTTGTTGATATTCATCTGTAAATATCCATCATGCCAAGTGTATTACTTGCCCAATATTCTCACCTTCAACAATAGTCTCAGAAATCACTCACATTTAGGAAGAAGGCTAACTCTGCACCACACAGGAGTGTCCTGCTGCCATAACATCAGGACACACCATAAGCCCTATGAAAAGTGTTTAGCAAAGGAGAAATAAGATGAACTTAGAATATGTGTCTACAGGGGCTAGGCTTGTGGCTCAGGGGTAGAGTGCTCACCTAGCACGTCCAAGGCCCTGAGTTTGATCCTCATCACCATGTAAAAATAAATAAAATAAAGGTATTGTGTCCAACAACAACTAAAAATTAAAATATTAAAAAATTAAAAAGAATATGTGTCTACCAAGCTCTGCCCAGTAGACTCAGTGAAACATTTCACAGTGTTGTATCATTTTGGATCTGAATTTCCCCCATGGCCTATGTTTTACAGGAAGGGTGATACCATTGGGAAGTGGTGGAACCTTTAAGAAATGTGGTCAAGTGGAGAGTCTTTAGGCCTTTTGTACCTCCAAGGAGGATAGTGGGATCCCAGCTCCTTCTTTCTCTGTTTAGATTTCTTGATCATGCACAGTTTTACACCATTAAGTGCTCCTGCCACACATATGTGCATATATTGTATTCTTTTTTAATATTTACTTTTTAGTTATAGGTGGGTACAATATCTTTATTTTTTTATTTTTTTTTTAATGTGGTTCCGAGGGTCAAACCCAGTGCCTCATGCATGCTAGGTGAGCACTCTACCACTGAGCCCCAGCCCCAGCCCATATATATTGTATTGTATTCTTAGTGTATGCTCCACACTGTGTTAACAGTTATTTATAAAAGTGAAGTGAAAGGTATTTCTTAATCCCAGGGAACACACTGGGTAAGGTAGAATGAAGGATAACTTGTGTGTAGTGGAAAGGATCTTGTGTTAAGAGTTGTCTTAGTACATTTTATGTTGCCATAACAGAATATCTAAGTATGGGAATTTTATGAAGAAAGGGAGTTTATTTAGCTCACATTTCCAAAGGTTAGAAATCCAAGACCAGGTAGTCATGTCTGCCTGGCATATGGTAAGGGCTTTGTGCTACTCCACCCATGCTAGAAAAGAGAGATGGTTAGTGGAGAATTAGAGAACGGGTAAAACACAGTTTAAAGAGAACTAATGCATCTCTTGAGACAAATATTAACCCATTCATGGAAACAGCCCTCATGACCTAATTATCCCTTAAAAATCTCATACCCCAGCACCTTTAAAGTAGCAATAAGATTTAAAATCATGAGTTATGGCAATGATAAATCACATTCAAACTGGAGCAAGAGTGAAAGAACTTGGATTTCAAGCTTAGTCCAATATATATATATGAATTTGAGGAAAATAAGACTATTTTTTAAGGTTCGGTTTTCTCATCTGTATTATTAGATTATAATAATAATAAAACAGGTTTTTGACTTTTATCATATTGCAAACAAAATTTTAGTAAATGTGAAGAGAAGATTTTTATAAACTGAAAAAATATATTCTCTAGTTTAGCCATGTGAAGGAAGGCTTTTTTTTAATCATATTTTATCCATCTCTCAGGCCAGTACGTTTAGTGGAAATTCAACATTGAGAGAATGGTAGGATGAAGAAGCTAGGAGCACTTTAAGCACAATTACTGAAATAAGCTTAACAAGAAGTTCTCATTGATGAGTAACTTATAGTATCTTCTCTGCTGACTATAAACAAAAATTTTGAAGGAATTAAAATGACAGCTACAGATTAGTTTTAGAAAAATTTATGAAGTTCTCTTAATCTGGTCCTGGAAAGAAGTAGTGTTAATTATTTTTAAATTTACAAAATAACTAGATAAAAGTTTGCCATGTGCCATCATTAGCTCATTCAAATTTTTTTTTTAAATTCTGAAAAATAGGTAATTTACTATCCCTACTATATAGAAAGGAAGTAAAGGCATAAACCAGTTTGGCCCCTTGCTTATGGTAACCCAGACAATGGATCATCACAGTCTGTTTCCTTCCTTGTAACATTCTGCCTGTCTTGACAGAATGTGATGGATTTTTTTATATAATGGACACTTGGGGGAGCAGCAAAGTAAAACAAGGATTAAAAAATAATATTTTAAAAAATCATTCTGAAAGGAAACAGGGAAAGTGGTACTACCATTGAGAAAACCCAAGAATTAGGATTTACAGTAGTGATTAGACTTTTGAGCACAGCATTGTGGTCCATGCCTACAATCCCAGTGACATGGAAGGCAGAAGGATCATTAGCGAGTAAATTTTAGTATAGAATACATGTTCTTTATGATCTAGTTTTTATTATTACATCTTCAACTGTATGCTGCCTCCATGCATGACTTTCCTCCTCTGTGACTTATCCATACTATCAATGTTTTCTAGGATATATTTTGTCTCCCTCACCTATCTTTCTCTATCCTCACTGTTCTATCTGTACCCTTGACCTAGTCCTAGCCTCACACTTCTCCTGAGGTGCAGCTTACACTCCACTTCGATAATGGTCTCCCACACAATTGGACAATTTCTCCTTTGTCTCAATAGCACTTTTTGAGAACTCTGTTACAACTATCATGTCATATTGCATAAAGACCAGACTTGTCATTGAAAGATTTGTTTCTTTGACAAAATAAGTAGTCTTGAAAAAAGAAAGGGTGCCATTTTCATTGTAGAGGATGAAAGCATCTGAATTCCAATTGAGCTCTTGAGATTTTCAATAATATGGAAGATGATAATGTCTTAAAAATGTTTCAGTCTTTCTTTATTCAATGCCATGGCTCTAGGTAAAAAAAAAAAAAAAAAGTGTTAGCTAGAGGACTGCTTCTACTTGGATACACTTTAATAAAATATTCTTAGCAATAAAGCTAGTATTTATTGACCACTTACCAAGTTTTAAGCAGATGCAAAGCACTTTCTCTGGAAAATTATAGGCAATAACAATATTATTATTGCTAAACCTACCTAAGGAAATCAAATAACATCCAAAAATCACCTACTTGGTAAAGTATGGAGCCAGGATCCAAGCCTAGTCTAATCCCAGAAATTAAGCTCATTATCAATTTGCTATAGGGTCCCCAATTCTATCTTTCCTTTTAAAATAATTAAAAAAGTGGGGGGAATATCCTTGGTGTGGAGTGCTAATCTGCACTAGAACTCAAAAAATGGTCTACGTTGGCCAATGGTTTGGTTGTTACTTAATGTGGGTAGGAACAGAATATAGTTGGTGCTGTGGGAAGAGAAGCTAATAAAGATGAAGGTAAAAAACAGCAGGTGAAGGAGTTGGCCAATGAAGAGAGCATATGGGTAGAAAGGATAGAGGGGCCCTTCCAACTTTGTTCTGCAAAACTGGAAATACTGCTGGAGCGAAGCATATTTCCATCATGCTCAGTGAACAAGAAGGGAAACTCAAGTGGTTTATGGGAGGCCCGTAGCACTTCATTTACATTATATTAAGAGAGAAACTAAAGACATCTATTGTTTTCAACAAATATTCTGGTTTTAAACATTATAAACAAAGTACTTCAGTAAACAGGAGCTGACTTACCCCAATCTATTAAATAAGGGCCACTGGAGGCAATATAATTAGATAAAGAATCTAGCAATATCTTAGGCCTCTGCTCTTCTAATACCCACATGGAATAATTCTTCAGAAGCTGTTCTTCTGTTTGCTCAGATCAGAGGTAGTGCTACACTACAGGGATATTGTACTTGGTAATTGTGAAACTAGGGGACAGAGGTAGAGAGTCACTGGATCTCATGGCAGCTTACCCATGGTGCAATAGCAGGCTAATCTCTAAGACTAAGATGCAGGGATTTAATCAAGAGAGCACAGAGGTTTCCTTCGCAGGCATATGTAGAAAAACAGGGAGTTTCTGATCATAAGGAGAGTATATTGAAGTTCCATGTTTTCATGGCCATAAAAGGCAGAGCTATACACTGAAATAACTTCCTAGGAGGGACATCTCAGTTTTCGAGTTTTATTTACCTCACACCAACTTGCACATAAGTGACAGCTATGGTTTTACATAAAACAATTAGTTTAAAGGCCATTCTGGAAAAAGAAAAAGCAGTTTTGGAAACATGTTCATAAATCTTTCTCTTCCATATGTATCAGAAGGAAACCGTGCAGTAAGAAAAAAAAAAATAGTCCTGTTAGTTCAAGTTGCAAGGTCAGCAATTGCCAGGTCTTAACGGATTTTGTTAAACATCTTTATGATGATACCCATCTCTCTTCCTCTGCTTCAGTAGTGGAGATATATGGCCATTATTAACCAAACAGACAGGGTCCCAGGACTCTAAATTTGCATTAGAGTCCATATCCCACTGTCCTTAGTACTTCGAGGTCACCAGCATTTTAATTCAGTATTTGCATTTCATTCCTTGTGATGAAGAAACAGGAGACCTTGAGTAGGTTCCACAACGTTCATAGTGTATTTTACTTTGTCCCACACTGGCCCCTTTGAGTGTTCACCTCTCTGATGTGAAATGGTCTACCTGGTGATAGACGGTGTAGTGGAGACAAAAGAGGAAGACTGGTTTGGATCAAATAGGAAAATATGGTGTCTAGAGATAGCATTCATATTTATCTTCTAATCAGAGACTGTGAGGATTGAGGAAAAGTGCTTGATGGAAGTGATTCACATTATGTTTATTACTAAAGAAAACTTTTAGGGCTGAGGATGGTGGAGTGTTTGCCTTTCATGTGTGAGGCCCTGGATTCAATCTCCAGTACTATAAAGAAATAACTAAAAATGGAAAAGTTTGTTGTATTTTTATTTATAATAGTTGTGTTTTTTTTTGAAGCAAGTCTAATTATATAAATTACTTTAAAATAAGCATAAAAGGTAGAGTATATCAAAATAAGTGATTCAATTAGATTTCATTTATTTGTAAGATAATCCTATTAAAAGAGCAATTTATATAATCTCTAAATATTCAAGGAATATAATAATTACTCTATATAATTAACATTTCAAATCATTTTATGTGAAATAAAATGGACTGTTGACAAGAAACAAATAAATACTTCTTCATGACTGCCATGCTATTATTTAGCATTTTAAAGCAAATTGTATAACCCTTCCAGGAATCTACTATCTAAGTAAGATAACATATAAAAGTAAGATGTTTGCTCAGAATGTTGTCTTTGTTCCTTCAGTCCCTGGGATATTATTTAGGACATAATTGCTGCTGTGAGTAATTTTTCATAAATAGTATATGATGTATTCTATAGTGTAGAGATGGAATTCGTGTTTAAATATGCAGAAAGATAGACTAGAATGCAATGTTTGTTTCCAATTTGTTCTTTTTCAGCACAGCAGGGCACTAATAATAGGGCAGGGAAAGGATACAATGACTTTTCAAGGTAGCTTCCAACTTTCCTTTTCTACTTTCTATAATATGAGGTGGGGAGTCAATTGAAACACAAAGAAATCATTTTGAAATGAAAAAGAATGTGTCTATTCCAAACTTTCATATATTTGAAGCAGACATCTTTTATGACCTATTCTGTCTTTTTGGCAAATCATTACTACAATTGAGCTAATTTTTCTATCTGTGATCTTTAGTATTGTAATAGACTACTAGGGACTGCCAGATAATTCTTAGATGTCCTCAGGTTAATTGTGCAGGAAAGGCATAGTAGAAGAGTGTGCCAGGTTGGGTTTGATAGAGTTGTTTCTCCCAATTATTATTTTAAAGTGAGTCCCTTGTATGACCTTGGACAAGATAAGAAATTTCTTTAGCTACCCTCATGTGTAAATTATAGCCAGAGATTATGCTAAGGACACAGGGACTTCATGAACCTTATAATCTAGTTAAGGAGATTGCAAATATATGCATATTGTTCATATATATGTGTGTGTATATATATAAATGTATAAATGTATGTATATATTTATAAACATAAAATCAGTCTTTTATAAAAAAATATATAAGACATATAAATATAAAATATATAAATTTAAATATGACTGTTATAAGTTGTCATTGTTGCCCTAAAATAAACTTGCTGTTCTGGGAGAAAATTCAAAGGGTGGATCTATTTTAGAATATGTGCTTTAGGAAGGTATCGATTAGGAACATGTAAATGCAGAGAGATCCAAAACCATCTGATCAACGTCTCTTTGGAGCTTGTTGCAAGATTGGTAGGATGAGATAGCAGTGGAGGCCATTAAAACTGAAAGTGAAACATAAATGTACAATGTTGTGAATCTTCAAGAGGGAATGGGAGAATAGTTTTTCTCCTCCACTCCTCACAGAGCATTATGTAAAGATGACCAACCTTAGTTCACTGCTAGGAGAGCAACCAGAATAGATGACTCAGAAAGTGACTCTAATTTCAAGAACCTTGCTTGATTTGGCACTATATGATGCCACCTAAAGCCTAGCTCCATTATTCTAGTTTATAAAATCATTTGGTTTAATGTTACTTTTTAATATAGTAAAATCCATTATAATATAAATGCATGCAATTTTTCATATTCCTGAATTTTATCATAGGGTTATTTAAGTTTTTAAAGATTTAATAAACACTAAAGTAGAAAGCCAAGCTGTAGCACAAAAACATTTTTCTCTAACAGCAGGGCCCATTTAATTTAATCTTGGAATACATGATTTATCCTTAAAGAGAGATACTGTTAGAAAAAAAATGAAAAACATTGTTCATGGCCATATGTTATTGTAAAACAGCATATTTGAATATTTTAAAGACACTAAATTTGGTCCAAATTGAAGTAGGCTTTTTTCTTTTGTTGACACTATGAAACATATGCTGGGAATATGAGCCATAATTAAGCAGTAAGAGACAACAGGGTGTGTGTTGTGTTGGGAATGTGCCATGTACTGGGTGTGTATTGTGTAAGGCCAAAGAGAGAGAAGCCCACAGCCACCACCGTGGTGGCACAGTTCCAATCCAACATCTGAGCATATGCCTTGCAGCATGCTTCTGCCTTATTAACATGCCCTTATTATGAATAGTGCTATTTTATGGTATAAGAACATTGCAAACCTTTAATACTTGTGGCCAAACTCAGAATAATGCAAATTCTACATGGAGACCTTTCTTTCCTCTGATAATGTTAACGGGTTTGCTTTCCTATATTTTAAAGACATACTTCAGTTGGCAGGTGTAGCTTCTCTGCTGAATGTCCAAGTAGGCTACTGGAAAGTATGGAGGTGATTTGAACCCAACAGGGAAGTGCTAGCTCAGAGTTAAAACTTGAACACTCCAGTACAATTGAAAACCGAAGTAATTTGTTTTGCTTCTCCAATTTCAGGAAATAGGTTTGACCCTCTGAAGTTCTTAAATAAGACAAACACACATCTTGTTCCAAGGATCTCTTGAGCTTTAAAAAATGGTACATAAAGGAAGAGAAGAGAACCAATTTAAAATTTACTGTTTTCTTGTTACACTTAAGAATGTGTATTCAGAAATGGGCAGAAAGTGATTTGCCTTTTACTTTAATTAATATTGTGCTTTTCATTTTAATTTAATTATTTGGTTTTAATTTTAACTTTGTCTTTCCATCTGCTTCTTTAAAAATGCACTCTGGCAAGGAACACCTTAGAGGTAGAAAACATTATTCAGTGTCAAGGCAGTATTACTCAGAAAGAGTGGACCTGTGTACGTTGACTACCTAAGTTCTGACCAGGAAAGACAGTGTGTAGAACCCAGCACACGTAATTTGATAAAACTAGATCTGGTTTAGGTTATGGAAAGATAAAAGAAAAAACTTGTGTATTTCTCTTTTATTGGAGAAGACAGCAATTAAGACAATATTTGTGGCTGTGTACAGTAATCAAAATGCCAATACCCAATGAAATATGATGAATAATAGTACTGATATTACTTGGCCTGAGAAAAGTTAAAGAATTATAAACTTCTTATTAAACTTGTTGAATTTGGGGAATCTTTTATAAAAAGAAAAGGAAAAAAAAAGAAAAATATCAAAATCTGAGAACTATATTTCAGTGTTAAATTTCCTAAATTTATGCTTTTTATAACGCATCTCTTAAAATAGTTTATAATTAAAACATGATATATATATGCATAATATAATATAATGCATGTAACCTATTTGTAACATAGAACATGTACACAATTGAAAAAAAAGTAAAATATAATTCTTATTGTCAGGAAGCTTAAAATGTAGTAAATAGGATTAGAAAATGCATAGGGGATTGTAATAAAAGGAGAAAGTAGGTCAAATACCGTAAGAAACAATGATGTCAGAAATTCAGAGGGAAAATCCTACTCTGTATTGGGACAGAGGGGGAGGAGATCTCTTCAGGGAGTGGTACTTGAGTTTGTATTTCTGGTGTAGATGGGTTATAAGTAAGTACAGAAGAGTCAGTTAAGGCATAGATATTCAACAGCTTTGGATGGAATAAAGAGCACCATGAAGTGGACAGGAAGAGATGGGGAGAGGTCCAGTTTTCTTAAAAGTAGATGAGAGAGTAAGACAGACAAAATGCTTTTGCTCACCAAATTTGCAGGAGGGAGATACAGTGCCTACACAGTTGGCTTTAATAGACACATAATCAGAATAAGCAGAAACCTGAATTTGTGGTCTATACAGTCCACTACTTTTTTCATACTGTGAATGAACTTGAAAGACAGATTGAAGAAATGCTTTAGTTTAGCCCAATGAAAAACATATCAATTTGTCTAGTAAGTATGAAGGATTCTTCAAGGTAGGCTGAGAGAAGAACTTAGAGAAGATTCTTTGAATAATTGTATGTAGGAAGGATTGCCCATTTCTGTCTGATTAAATCAACAAAGCAATCAAATATATTCATGGGGACAGAAATTCAGGAGAACAATAAATGAGGCATTTGGTGGTGCATTTTTTATGTAGCATGTGAAACAGTGCAATGTATTTCTCAGACCTAAGAAATCAATAATAGAGTCTACCAGAGAATCTTAATTTTCTCACATTTGGAGAAAACCTCCCACACATTCATAAGCTGTCTCCTTCTTTCTCTCAAATGTAGCTCATGATCTTGAGAAAAATAAAATATACATCAAAAGATATAAAGATATTATCAGAGAGACATGGGGAAATAGAGAGATATGAAGATATTTTTATTCTTAGATATCCTTACTTGTCATTTTAAACTAAGACAAAATGAAGACTAGTCCTTAGTTGAGGGAATAAAATTGGTAACAAATTTAAAAACATATAAAGCCAAACAAAATCTGGAATGTCATATTTTGGACTTGAACAAAATTAATAAGCACATTTTGCATAGGAGAACATCATAAACATGATGCAAAAGGTTCCTTTAGAGAAATGCACCTTCCGACAATAGCATCCACGTGGCAGCTATCTTGAATAACAGTACTGATCAATGAAAATGGTGCTTTGGAAATATGTCCTTTAGGTCAGAGCCTGTGAAGCCAGGTTCCTTTACTTCTCTCTCATGGCAAAACTTATATGATGACTTTGCTCCTTTTCCCCCCTGCTGTGTGGCTTCAACCTGAGGAGAAGCAGTTGCAAATGACCAGAAATGCAAGACTCTTTTTCTCTCTTTATAGCATGGTGGGTATGACTGGAGGGAATTCTTTGTAGAAGACACCAGAACAGGAGCTCTATGGTTTTTATGGTAGGAAACAACCAGAAAATGAGCAGATAACTAAGGATGCAAATAAAGGTGAAATTAAATTCATGGGAATAAGCTGAAAAAGGAGAGATCACTTTTTGCAAAAGAGTTACTTTGGGCAAGCAAAGAAGAAGTAAGTCTATCATCATAGAAATGTCATTCCGGTATCACATTTGCTTTTATTCTCCTAACAGCAGACTGGAAAATAAAATTTTCTCCAGAAAATAAGGGAAAATTGTTCATTCTTTATTCACTGTAATTGAGCCTGAAAATTTGAACACTGCTTAGGTGGAAAATGCCACAGAAAACAAAATACTGGTTGAGTTCAAGTACCAGATGTGAAGCATTTGCTAAGCAAAGTACACCTTTCAAATATACTTGAAAATATAAACAGGGAGATAGAAATAGTCCATAACATTTCTTTATTTTTATATTATTTCAGGTTTGACATGTAAGGAATTTTATTTAGACTCTTAAATATAAATTTATTTGGAGAGGATTAAAACTATTGTATTTAATAACTATCAAGGTTTAGGGACATTTGATGATTGCAAAGGTAATTCCATGAAATTCTTTGTTAATACTGGACTTTGAGTTGTAGAAGTGCATGTTGGGAAAAATGTGGAAAAGACCAGTTGATACAATGAGAAAGTTCTTCCTATTGCTTGTTAGGGGTTACTGGGTGCCTGGCATTCTGCTAATGCTTTATATTCACCATTCACTGTGCATAAGCTTAAATTTATGATTGTATTTTTATTTTTTAAATCTGGTAGTCCTCTTCACATTAGGAATGAGAAAGTCAAGGTGAAAGATCTTTCCCAAAACTACAGAGTTGCTAAGAAGTGAGACAGAAGTTGGAAATAAGATCTTTTAATTTTTTTTCTATTTCAGAGCCTATAGTTTAACTTCTGTGCTATAATTTAGCAGGCTCTAATGAAACAATTCAAAAGTTCAATATGCTGAAAGACTTAATGACAAAAATGATGGGCAGAATTTATCTCATTGACAATGACAGGCTAATACTATTACAATGAAGAAAAGTGTAGTTCAGTCTTCTTTGAATTTAGACTTGACATATTTATTGTTTCTTCCTAGAAGGATGGGTTTCCCTTCAACTTGATTTGAATAGACACTGAATAAGCACAGCTGCTTTATCTTTTAACTTTGGCACAAACAGGAATGCATGAAAAGTTTCAAATGAGAATGAACAGAAATTCTTTGGAGAGAAATAGAGCAACAGAATACAGTTCCACTACTAGTGAAGAGACACATTCTTACCATAAACTCCACCAGACTTAATGCCATCTAGGAATAAAGAAATGAATTAGTGATCAACCAGTTATTCATTAAGTGCCCACATGTGCACTGGCAACATGGAATCAAAAGGGTAGTAATAAAATATGATGCTTGCCCACACCAAATTCAAGAGAGACACACAAGTAAGATGACACGTGGCATTAGGTAGCCCAGATGGATAAGGAGATGGCCTTTAGAGCCACTGTCTGGATCTCATTTCCTGTTCTTCTATTTACTAGCACTATATCTCTTCAATCCATTTCCTCATCTCTAAAATGGGGATAATAATAACAACAACAAGAGCAGCATTCAGCAACAATAAGAGTTTCTATTGAGAAATATAATTTTAAAACTTGGCCAATGCAGAAACTATACCATAAAGATGGAAGAGATAGAAAGCAGTTTTAACATTGGGATAACCATTAAACAAGAATGAGATATGCATCACAGGTAATCTGCTCAGAAAATTGCAAAGAAATTTCACCTTTTGCAGACTAAAACAGATACAACCAGTTACATCCATATTCTTAAGGTAAATGATAACTAGTCCTCAAGTAAGAGGACTTGAGAGCACCATTTGTCATATGCAGTTCATCCTACCTTTACCTGGCTATTAGGAGACCATGTGTATTAGTTAATTGGCTTTTTCTAAGAAGAAAATAAACTTCTCATCTCTATGACAGAGGGCAACTTTGCAACTTGAGCAGGGTGGCTATTAAAGTTATCTCCTACCCTCCCACAGAAACTGGGAGATGATTTTGGGAGGGCTCTCTGCCTTGATAGATATACCATAGATATACCATGGTTCCACAGTGCTTCCGGAAAACATTCCTGGCTCCTAAAGCAGGGATAAGTCTTTTTACATTATAGAAGCTTTACATACATTTCAATGTGACAGAGGAAGAACTTACTGTCACAAGTTCTCTAAAGTAAATGTCTTACAAATAGATAGGAGCAAGATGGTGCGGGTGAGTATCTTCCTGTGTTTTCAACAGGAAGAATTAAACCTCTTATTTTTAATTTGTTTTGCCCTTATGAAATATGGAAGATCTTTGAAACAGTGACTAGGATATCAAAAGCACTGTAAAATATTTTTATTATTACTATTTTCCTTGATTATAATGACTGGTCATTAATTTAAAGTTTTTATATATGTAAAATAAGGTACCCCAAGGACAAGGGCATTGGGCTTGGTGTCAATCAGTAAATGTTAGAGAGAAAATGGAGCTGTAAATTGGAGTGGAAGTGATTGTTGGTATCTGCATAGTGGAGAGAAACATGTTACAGAAGTAAAGGATAAAATTTTTAAACATATAAGAAAACATCAACATCTTCCCTAAGGTTAGATTCAGAGAATATAAATCAATGGATCTGGCCTCAGGGAAAGGCTTTGTTTGGAAATAGTGAGAAAGAGGATGTTGGAACATTTTACTCTTATATATTTGCAGAAATCTTTTAGAATGAAATTTATATTTGATGAAATGGAAAAGTATTGTAGGGGAAGTGACAAAGGGGTAATGTGCTAAAAGTAGTTTTTTTTTAGTATGCTAAGCACATAGTGGGGTGCTTATAAAATGAATTTCATGAAAGCAAGATGATCAGCTGGTATATGTTAAGCAGCATGTGTAACTAAGGTGGTGGTAGAAGGAGTGGAAGAATAGAATACCTTCATGTTGGGATAGAGGAACCAAAGTCAGAAGGAAAAAAAAAATGTTCTGCCTAGAAGAAATTTTAAAGAGTAATGGCTTTAGAAAAATAAATAAATAGCAAGGAGGATCATCAGGACACGTCATCTATTCAAAATGTGAAGTTGAAAATTAAAACAGAAGAACTGAATGAAAAGCTACAGGAAGAAAAGCAAAAACTACTATCAAGGGACAATTTTTATGTTAGGTTAAGTGTTAGGAATAAATATTAAATTTATGGAATAAAATATATATCCACAAGTGATTCCCAGGGGGCCTTTAGTCAAAGACTCTTCAACTTGTTCACAGATAAGCCCTCCTACCCTCTTCTAAAACTGTCATGTAAGAGGTTAGATAGCATCTTTGAAATTAAGATGGTGACAATGAGGAACTGTAGGCCCATGACTGAAGAATGCATAGTGTTAGCTCACACTGGGAATCACTTCACAGACAAGCATTTGTCAGTCACTATTTTATGCAAAGTTAAGCCTTTGGTCTGGTGTTGATCTCCACAGAGAGCTACTGAACTGAACTGTAGTGTCACAGTTCTTTAGGAAGCATGCTAATTTCTGCAAAGTCAGAGGGAATTTTAGGGGAGCAAAGGTGGTTTGGTAGAGCTACCCAAGCAACACCAAGGGCAAAATGAACCTAGAATGGGTTAAAGCCACATGGCTATTTACATTTCTCCAAAATAATTTGGCAGAATGAAAGTAAAATAGAAGAAAGTGGAGAGGGTGTTAATATCAACTTGGAATTTGTAAGGAAAACTCAAATAGAATGTCAATAGAAGGAGAAGTTTGTTTTGAAAAACTTATTATATGGCTCCCACCCCATTCAACTTTCTGTTTGCAATTTAAGGGAAATTCTCTAGTCACTCTTCCCAGCAATAATTGTAGGTATCTCATTAAGTGACATCTAAATTGCATTGTATGAATATTTTATAAGGCAATTTTGTTCATCTAATCATCATATTGAGAAGGGGAGGATTGGTTTATTTCTGATATCCACACTATTTGTTGTTTTGTTTAAGGGAAGTTTTCCTTTCCCTTGCCGATCTGACTTTATTCTCCCAAGGACAAGTAAGCTTTATTCAAAAATTTCTGGCTATGGGAAATGGCTAATTGAGTACTGGTTCCTAGCAATGATATCTCAGTGGAATATTCTCTTTTTATGTTGTCAAAAGTTTTCCTCTCTATCATAGGGGAAAAAAAAATAACATACTGGCCAAAGTGCCATAGGCTTTGGCAAATCATCCATCCTATATAGAAAAGTTCAATCTCTTTAAATTTTTATAAGGATCTGTCCTCCTTGCTAAGAAGAGTAAGAGTCTCCAAGAATAATGAATATGGTCAATATTCAAGGTACATTTCTTTTCCAGTTTTTAATAACCCTTTTGCCCTTTCATTACTTCCTTCTGTTTGGAGACAGTAATGTAATTTAATATCTATGAATATCTATGAATCAGAAAGAAACAAATCAAGGCAAAGACAGAAGAAGAAATTTTGTTTCTGACAGTATTGAGATGAATTAAATAGGAAACAGAGTAAAAAACTTACTTTTTGTCAAAAAGTACTATCTTTTTAACCCTACTAAAAGTAAAGTTTCTTCAGTTACAAATTACTGATATAGTATAATATTTTAAATAAACACCTAAATTTTTTCTGAAAGGGATTTTTTCCCTAAATTTATTAAAAAAGAGACATTTTCCTTAGTGATTATGAGGGGCTTATATTGTGATTTAGAATTATTTTAAGCTTTTGGTGAACTATTTTTAATCACTTTAGGAATTAAAGAAAAAAAAATGGTCCCATTTACTCAGTTGGTTTCAACTCATTGAATAATGTTCCTTCCTAAATCAATCTTTTCAGAGAAATGTTAAGAATTGTAGCATGCAGCTGAGAAAGACAAGAATGGTGAAAGGTTTAGGTCAACACGACTCTCATGTTTGTCAAGAAGAGAAGAATCTGGGAAAAACTGAACAATGAAGTAAAATATGGGTAGAGCCAGCAAGAAAAACTTTTGTTATTCAAACCCAGAGCACAGAGAAGTGATTGTACAGTACAGGTAGACAAGTTCAGGAAAAATCATATAGAAAAATAAGATTAATGGCTTCAACTAAACCAAGTTGTGACGAATCACTCCAGAAGTAATTAGTAAGACAAAGTTATTTTCCATATGTTTAAATGAGTATGTTTAAAGTTTTTAATTCCTTTTAACAAAGTACAAAGATGGTCCCTATTGATGAATACAGTACAAAGGAATTTTCAAACATACATTAGCTTATTGGACATTAGATCTTATGATTATAAGCTTTGAAATTTTATGAAAATATGCATATAGATTAAATATTAAACATGTATTTTATATAACATAAGCATTTTATTTACTATATTTTTTTCTTTCTCAGTCTTTTATTTATTTAGATATAAATGTATTTATATATTTTTAGGATATCACTCCTAACAAATAACCACATGAAAGGAAGTTATTCAATTTGTGCTAAAACTTGCTTTTTTACCAGCAATTATTTTTAGGCTAAAAGTGCTTGACTTTCTATTTCCTTAGTTGGAGAAGATAGACTGAGTCAACCCATTTATATCATCTTGAATGTCTAAGAAGTAGTGGAAGAATAAAATAGGATCTAGGTCTCTAAAGGAGTATCTAAAGTATAGTTTGATCTGATAGGTATCTGATAATTATTTTGTTGGATAACTCATATTTGTAGAGTGTTTCTACATGAAGCAAGCAGTCCAACTATATTTGATACAAAGTATAACAATCCTACATTGTTTGTTTGAGAGTGTATACGTTCACAAGAAAAGAAAATAGATGGAATATAGAGAAAGCAAGAGGTAATACACTGGATTCCAATCACTTAAGAGTCAAATGATGCATGGAAGTATATACACCAACATACCTGCTGAATTCCCACTTATTAGAGGTATGAAACTTGATTGATGTCATCTCTCTGAATAAAGGGTTAAAGAATTTTATAAAGAGGATGTTTTCTAAAACTCATAACCCTGTCATCAGAAATAATTCTTTCCTGAAATATGATTTTGCTTCTCACAGATATTTATTGCATAGTATGTAGGACATTCAACCAGAAATTGAGAATCAAAAAAGTGTAATTTCATGCCACCAAAAAGTTTACAAGTTCAATTTTATGATTATTGATAGGACTTATATTGAGGGAAAAGATATTAGAAATATCTTTTAAATAATAAATATCTTTGAATAAATAGAACTTAGAACTATCATGATTCAGTGCCCCCACAAGTGGTGTATATGAAAAATTTTATTTTAGGTATATTTGAGCGGTAAGGCAATGGCAAATATATAGGTTAAGCAGAAGTTAAAGTCTCGTGCTCATTTAGATAGAAGTAGTCCATGATAGCAGAGAAAAAAAAAATGTCCAAGAAAGATGTAGGGGCTGCCCCTTTCTAAAGCAGTGCGATGATTGATAGCTACTAGTGAAAGAAGAAAGAATCTATTAGATAATCTCTCAGGGAAATCAAAAACTGAGGATATATTGAAAAATAATTCCTGCTGCCCTCCACATTGGCTGTCCCTATAATGCCACCATCTACCTCCAATCTACTGGTAAACATTTTCATTTGAACCAGGAATCCTCTTTAGATTATATATCATCCTACAGTGGATACCTTCAAGCTCATACTAGGTTCAATTCTGTTACCTTCCAAGGGTAATGGGGAAAACTACTCTGTTCTCAGAGGCATATGAATCACTCCACTAATGTTACAGAAAATTATTGTTAAATCTCAGGTAGAAAATCTGAGAAAATACTGTCACTCAGGCATAACTGAGTTTGAGTACTTGTTATTGTGATGTACTGTGTTTAAGTGCCTACTAAGCCATACAGGAAATGTTAACACTTGTCATTTATATAATTTGACATTTCCCAACACAAAGACAAAATTGACAGATGGTATATTTAGAATCTTAAAAGGTAATGATATATTCTGAGTACATATGGATAAACAAGAATATATGTTATATATAAACAAAAATAAATACTGAGAAACATGTTAAACTAAAAATATATGGTTAAAAGAAACCTTAGAGGCTTGATTGATAGTTGTATGTAGTAGATTTTGAAGTAACTTTTGTACTTACATGAGTTTCAGTAGAAATGTTTTTGTGACTTAAAGAACTATTAATCTTTATAGGTCTTAATTTACTTCATTATACCTGAGGATTTATGGCAAAGAACACAAGAAAAACAGATATTTCTTATAGTAAAAACCCTATTTTTTTTTCTATATCAATTCACTTCAGCTTTACCGATAGATTTAACCCCATTCATCACAATAACACAAATTTTGCAAACCATAATTCAGGAAATAGCTGCATTATCTTTATCTTTTATTCACTTTATTTTCCTAGTTCATGACTTGCCCTACCATATTAGAGTTATGATCAAATTTTTCATCTCAACATTTATGAAAAATCAATAGCAGGAACTCAGATAGACAGAATTTAAATTGGTGTCCAGAGAAATCCTCCAAGGCCTTCCTCTCTCTACAGAAGAAACTAGAGTTGTGACTCCAGAGAGTTTCTACCATTTACTGGCCAATTTTCAATGAAGTAATTCTAGTCATAAATCTTAGTAGGGAAACACTATTATTGGATATTATAGCTATTCCATTAATTGAGAGGAATGTTGGGTCTGGAATGATTCTCTACTTACCCAAGGACCTTCTTATTATCCTGTGTTTGGGTAAACTCAGCTATGAGAGAGAGAGACAGAGAGAGAGAGAGAGAGAGAGAGAGAGAGAGAGAGAGAGAGAGAGAGAGAGGAGGGAGGGAGGGAGGGGAGAGAAAAAAAAATCACTGATTTAACTCTGCCCATTGCAATTGGGATTTCCAAATGCTAAGTGCTAATGAATCATTTAAAAGTATGCTATTTCCTCATTCCTTCTGGGTTGCCAAGCTTTTGTGTCTCTGCTAGAAACATCAAGGTCACTTGAAGGTCAGGCTGAGAATAAACCACATGATGTAAACATCTGTGGTTGGGTTATGTTCCATGAACAATCCTGTGGTCTCTTGTATTTCAATGCTTTGAAAATGTTCATTTAGAGACTAGAAAAGCAAATTGCTTTGTTTTAGTGATCCAATGTCTTCTGAAAGATTAAAATACCACTGGTTAGGCAGAATCAATAGTAAAGATAAAAGAAAATTATAATGTTTATAATCATTTTAGTTATGGCTATTAAGTTCTAGAAACCTGAACATAGAAAATTTCATAAATTAACCTTGAAATAACAATTTGAGTTGACCAATTATATAGTTAATAAGATATTTCATGTCAAAGTGTTCTAAAATTCTATGTAATTCTGACACATTTTTCATTTTTCATAGGGCATGCAATTTTTTATAGAAACTCATTATTTGATGGGACACAAATCAAAAATTAAGAAAATGAAAATGCCAATCTGAGTCCCAAATTAAAGAATCTTTCCTTTCCTATGATAGATGAGTCAGTCGAGGATAAGAGATGAAAGATACTTGAAACGTCCCTTGATATATAATTCTTTTTGAATTGCATCATTCCAATGTGTTTATGTGCCTTTTCTGTCACATTATGAGATATAATACAGCTCTAGAAAGATTGGCAATAAAGAAACATTAAGTACTAGAAATTAATTTCCTCAATGGTTCCTAAAAAATTTCATTAGCCTAGAGGGTTAATTTTACAGTTTTAGTGCAATCATTATTTATCATCTCTTGGTTTACGGGGGAAGAATTAGAGTTATTAGCTATTAAATTATCCATGAAAATCTGACACTCCTCTAGACCAAACAAACCCTGAGGCTTGCTGATTTTCCCAGTGTGAAACATCTGTGGCTTCAACTAGAAAGAACTTAACATTGTCTAATTAGATTTCCAAAATTTATAAGGTTCAAATACTCTGTTATTAGAAACCTGAAAATTAGCACAAAAGTTTAAATTCTCACTTATTAAAGTTTACTTAAAACATCCTAATAGTAACCATATTTTTATATCAGGAGATTGGGTTCTAATGCATTCAAAACAACCAAGAAGTACCTAGATATCTAAGACCAATCTTAGAACTCTCTCGGTAAAATACGTACATTTTCTTTAAAATATTAGAAATAATAGATTCGATTGTTCTGGAGAAATTTCAAGCCCAACATTTACTCCATATCATTGAATTAAATGTATAGATATACTTGCTAAAGATATTGACTTGTCTCTGATTCTGGATTTCTGAGGAATAGAAGACAACTCTTTAAAAATTGTTAATTTTACTAACTTCTTGCACCTGTTTCTCTTTTGCATTTTTATTATGGAAATTTCTCAAAAGAATTCATGTCCGGACTAGAGGAGTTGTTAATGATACTGTGCTGTACATTTTATAATATCTTTGGGATATTCTCCAAAGCAAACCAACAGAATTGTCTCTCAGATAGAGGAGACAGTGAGATTCAAATGCTCTTGTGTTTTACAGCGTGAAGGGCAGGTTCAGTGAGAAAGATCTGGAACGTCCACTCTTGTTCCAGAATGTTAAACAAGGCAGCAGAGTATTTTCTGCCAACTATGCTGCTACCCATCATTTAACCCTACACTTTCAGGAATTTATCTCATCCAAGTTGGCTGCAGGGGTTATGTTGATAACAGAACCCTGCTGCCACTATATGTGAGGGGGGCTCCAAATAACTAAAACTAGACATACTGCCAAACAGAACATGCAGCTTTCTCCTCAGGAGTGGAACATGTTTTCCTTCCTAACTTAAAAAAGACATTATGTCAAATTCTTATGAATTTGAAAGATATGTTGAATTAGTTCACCATTCAATACACAGACTGTCCCAGTTATTTAAATTATGAAATATAAATTCAAGTAAAATGAATTTTGCAGATAGTAAATAGTAATAATAATAGATTTACAGATTCTTAAGTTGGTCTTGGACAAAAAAGGAAGATAATTTGTCCTTAGCATTAATTTTATTCAAATACCACTTTAAATCTTTCCTTTTTTGTTTTCAATAATTTTGGTATTATTTAAAAAAAAGTGAATATAAAGATAGAGCGAATATTAGAGAAATTGTAAAATTTCAAATCAATATACAAAATTTGTTAAAACGATTTAAAACCTTTATTCTACAAACAATAAGATAAACAAAGGGAGTGAATAGATTAAAAAAAGAGGAACCTACATGCCTATAAGAATCGAAATTATAATTATAATTATATAATTATAATTATTATCAAATTAGATGGAATTGGAGATATTATCATTATTCATCAGGTGAGATAATCCTGGCCCAGGAAGATAAGTACTGTGTGATCTCACTCTTATGTAGGATATCAAAAGTTGACTTCGTAGAAGTGAATGGTAGACTTGTGGTGACCACAGTCCATAGAGAGCCCTGGGGAGAGAGACATGGGGAAATGTTTATCAACAGGTAGTAAGTTTCAGTGTGAGAAATGGAAAGTTCAGTGGTCCATTTTCAGAATATAGTATTTGGCTTTAATTGGGGTGTAAGAGCCAACTGTAACTCATTTAATTATAGTTCTTTCCTTTGCCTTCCCCATTTTAAACTTAGCTAATCACATATATTGTGAGGAGCTCGGGCTCCTCCAATCAGGGTAAGGGGGAGTGCTGTATCAGGGATGAGAGCAGACAGATCATCCACCCTGCTGGGCTTGCTAGTCAGGTTCAGTAGCATGCCCTTCTGGCAGAAGTAAAGTGCTCTTTGCCCACCAACATTGGATTTCTTGTGGCACCTCAGTATTTCTGGCAACAGTGAAAAAGGGATAAGAAGTATTGGTGTGCTATTGCACAGTAGAGTACAGATAAAAAGTATATACTGTATATATCAAAAAATCTAGGAAAAAAAATTTTTGACTGTTTCCACTATAGGAAATGATAAATGTTTGAGGAGATGGATTTGTCAACCCAATTTAAAAATTATACAATGTATATATGTGTTGAAATATCACATGAAATCCCACGAGAATGTAGGATTTTTTATATATTATGTATCTGTTAAAAATAAATTTAAAAAACAACTTCAATAAGAATTTTTAAGAGAGGATAATCAATGTGAGCTCCTATGAAAAATAAATTGAAAGAAAATATAAAACATGAAAAATTTGATGGACAAAGTGAGCCAGGCAAGTTCTTCCTGGACAAGGTAACAAACATGGAGGAAAGACATTCAAAGAAAAGAAGCCGTAGTTGTTACAGTAGTGGGTCAATGTAACTAAAGTGGATAGTTCAGTTTTCTTATAATCCTCATATTCCCTCTTGCACTGTCAGTATGTACATTTATTCCTTATATCTTTGTGAAAATTATATCTCCACTACCTATATTACTCTGTTTAGGCTGCCAACAGCACAACATAGATTGGATGACTTTAACAAGTGAAATTTACTTGATTTACTTTCTCATTTCTGGAGACAAGTCCAAGATTGAGGTGTTTGTACAGTAGAAGTCTCCTGAGCCTCTATTCTCTTCCTGGTTTACAAGACAAGTCCTTCTAGCTTTGTTCTCACATGGGTAATCACATGGATTTTCTTTTGTGTCTGTACATCTCTGAGGTCTCTTTCTCTTACCGGGACTATAGTCTTATTGTTAGGGACCCTCCCTTATGACATGGTCTTAACCACAATTACCTCCTTAAAGACTTTATTTCCAAATGCATTGCCTTAGGGCTTAGGTATTCAACATAGGAATTTGTAAAAGACAGAATTCAGACCATAACACTATCTTTGCTATTCTGCCTCCAATTTCCCAAGGTTGGGTTAGACTGTGATCTCACAAAAAGAAAAATAGTCTCACTACCTTATCATGGACTCTGCCACCTGTGGTTTGTCAGAGTTGCAGTGAGACATAGAATAGTGAATATGAGAAAAGGAAGGGCTAATGTGCTTGGAAAGGATTTAATTAATTAAAGGAGAAATCTCTGAAAGTGTGGAATTAAAAAAAATTCTCCAGTGAAAATATAGTTATCAGTAACATTAGGATTTTTAAAAGCATATGATCTGTTTGTAGAGTTTCACTCTAGGTTACTGTTTCAAACGGCTCACTAATCAGAAGAGAAACTATGGTGAGTTTGGCTTGTAAACTTATTCTATATTTCTGACATGGAGAAGACTATCCAGAATTTATAAATTTCAATACATGAAACAAAGCTTTACTTTTAACCCATACATTTTTAATAAAGCTTTCCTCTAATAGTTCTAAAAAGCCAAAAACTTTTTGAAAAAAGAATGAAACATAATGATTTTTAGACTTCACCAATGAAATCTGTAATAGAAAAATAATGTTTCAGATCTCTGACTATAACAGGAAGTATAATACAATTCTAGATATTAAAATCAGTTTTCACATGCACAATTGGAAAGGTTGTATCCATTTCAAATATTATGTGAAAAAAGAAATGTGTCATACAATTGTCTCATTCTTCTAAAGACATGAACTATTTAAAGATTCAAAATATGCTGAAATTAATCGAGACTATTCTTTGGATTTTAAACTATTCTTTGGATTTTAAACTAACTCCTAATCATACAATAGGGGCACTTATTTCTTTGTCATCTGGAATTGATGAGGCTGTTAGATGCTAATTTCAGGGTGTCACTAGCAACCATTTTGGGAGTAAAGATTGATTTGAATAACAGTGGGTTTTCCTTGCGGTAAAGTAGAAATACAATTAGAGGAAGAAGCTCATAATTTATCTCAGCTTTATGTAAAAATATTATCAAAAAAAGAATAAGAGCAACTAACAAATGCTAAAATGTGCCAAGAATTCTCAATTTGTCAGGTTTAAACAAGGATTGGAATCAAATTCTCTTTGTGTTAGTTTTTTTCTTCAAAATGTTAGTAAAAACACTGATATAGATAAATTTAGATTTAGATATTATATCTAGAGTTGGTTAAGTCGAAATCTAAGAACACACTTGATAGTGCTGCTTAAACATAGAGCTATTTGGAACTTAGATCATTGAAAAATACAGTGATGGTTTTCCAGAAGCTTCAATATTGCCATTACTATATGATAAAAAAATTAGACAGCTAATATTAGCTATTCTTCAGGGTGAAAATTCATCTTTATAAACATAAAAATTTCATGAAGATATTTCTTTGCCTTGTAATATGATTGGTAAAAGTAGAAGTAAGGAATTTCTCTTCAATTCAGAGCAGAATATTTAGCTAAAATGTATTTGTTTTATGATTTACACTAGAATCTTTATCCTTAAATTAGGTTTGGATATTTAAGGATTGTAATGATTCTTTATGCAATATTATTTTCATTTAAACCAAAATCCATATATTAAAAGCTATACATAGTGCCATTTTTTGCCTATATTTTGCCTATATGCAAATTTTGTCCAATGATTCACCTTTTTTGTTTTTAACAGCATAATTTTTATAAACCCAAGATGTGAATTCCTATCTAATTTATATAATGTGTAGTGTTACTGGAATTAAGGGCCAGTGTGCTCATATTGTATGGGTCCGGCGGAGCGTCAGAGAAAGAGACCACACAAGAGACTGGCTCCATGCAATTGGCAAAAGGGGATATTTATTGGGGATCCATTCCAGCGCGCTGGGGCCCCATGCTCACTCAAGAAGGGAGAGCAGCCCAGAGCCCAGAGCAGAGGTCAAGCAGAGCTTAAGTACACTTTCTGGAGAGGGCGGTGGGCTTTGCATACATCAGAACAAATCATCATGAGGCGCGGGGAAAATTGAACAACAACTCTGAGACGTGATTGGCACATTCATTGGCGGGAACAGGTCGGGCGGGGGTGATTGGTCATTCCTAAACGGGTTACACATTCAAACTGATTGGTTCAGGCCCTGTGACAAACTGCACAGGGCCCTAGGCTAAATGGCCAGTAGGGCATTGTCTTAACTATCTCAGGAATCTGGGTGTAGCAGAGGAATTTTGCGATGCCCGGGTCTTTTACATTTTAATTTTGCAGTTTAGAATCAGCTTAGAAATTTTACCCTTACAATATTCAAGAAAGAGGAATTGGTAAAAAGGAATCACATTTATCCAAGGACTGGCATTTTTTAAAATAAAGGGGTTATTAGCCTCAAAGATCCATTTTAGGGAAGAAATTTAGGGGTTGTTGTAAGTGGTACTATTAATAATTATTCAGAGGCAGATTATCTTTAAATGCAAGTGTATATTCCGATCACACCAATCATTAAATATAAACAATTACTATGAAAAGAGTTGGGTGTGCCAGAGCACCCCAACTAGCATTCAATGAACACTAATTAAACACTATAAGCAAATCACACAATCCTAGGGCAACCATGAGCCCCAAGATGCCTGTGTGCCATGGGACTTCTCTTAGCCAAAGAGCAAACATTGTCCTTGTCTGGTGGTTCTCTGCAGCCAATGACTGAACATAAGGAAATGGTGGAGTTGGATCAGGGACAGACAGCAAGGCAGCTGGTCTCCCCCATGTCCTTGAAGCAAAACTCTTCAATGTGGTAGGACAAGCAATTTAAATACAGTTCCAACTTGGTGATGTGTGTTGGTAATTGGTTACACCCACTCAAAGTCAATGTCCAGTGAGGTGATGAAATTGCAACTGGGCATATTCTTTGGGCATGTCCATCAAGCTATGCTCCCCTATTAATTGTAACCAGTCATTGCTAATCCTATGGCCAATGCCCCTTACAGCTCTTTATCAATTGCAAGCAGATATGACTGAGCAGTTCAATGGCTACTGTTTCTTATGGCCAGCAACTTAATGAATCCCAGCATGTCTATGGCAGATGCTCCTTAAGGTGGGGAAAGGCTTTCCTAGGAGACACTAAGCAGGAAGGCTACCTACTGAGCATAGTCTTATACAGATCATGTATCTTGTTGTTTTGTTTTTTTCCCTCTTCCCAGAAAATTGCAATGAATCTTGACTTCCTGTGCCTGGTTCCTATATTTTCTTAAAACTGAGGAGTTATGTTCTGCAAGTTGAAACTCATAGTGATTTACATGCATCTAAGGAAGTCTGTTACAAAGATCAACAGGTCTTCCACTTTCTGTAAATGCAAAGAAAGATGTTTAGTTACTTTTTTATCTGTTTAGGTGGAGCTTATCTTTGGACTTTGGAATGCTGGGCAAAAGGGAGGGGAAGCCAAAGAATTAGGTAGGCAAAAGCCTTTCCCAAGAAAAAAAGGAATAACTGCCAAGGACAATTCTAAAGGATTAAAACTTGTGAAAGTATTAAATCATATGAAATAATTGACAAAAGACAGATTAGGCCAAGTGCAGTGGCACATGTCTGTAATCCCAGCACCTCTGGAGGCTGAAACAGGAGGATTCAAAGCCTCAGCAATGGCAAGGTACTAAGGAACTCAGTGAGACTCTGTCTCTAAATAAAATACAAAATAGGGCTGGGGGGTGTGGCTCAGTGGTCGGAGTGCCCATGAGTTCAATCCTTAGCACCAAAAAATAAATAAATAAATAAAAATAAAAATAAAAATCCAAAAATCTTAAAGATTCAGAGCTCCTATACCATTTTACCCCCATTGGTCATTTTTAAATACTTAAACTGTGGGAGGAGTTGTCATGGTGATAAGTCCTCAGTAGCTGGAGTTGTCATGTAACTTTACCAAGGTAAACAGGGACATGATTTATCTCCCTGTCTTGTCCTCCAGCAGCATCCTTCTTATACCTGGCCTCCACCATCTTGGTGTCCCTAAACTCTATTGACACAATAACCTAAGAAATATAGTACAATTTTATGTCTGAAAATTAAGACATATTTTTAATCAAGGGGAATATTGATGTTTATTTTGTTTCTGTTTTTGCTTTTGTTTTGTATTTTTATTTTGTGATACTAGGGATTAAATTTGGGGACACTCAACCACTGAGCCCCATCCCCAGTCCTGTTTTGTATTTTATTTAGAGACAAGGTCTCAGAGTTGCTTAGTGCCTACTATTGCTGAGGCTGACTTTGAACTCGTGATCCTCCTTCCTCAGCCTCCCAGGCTACTAGGAGTACAGGCTTTTTAAAATTATGCTTTTATTTTTTAACTTTATTTCAATGTACTAAATATTAACTGTTGTTACAATAAAACAAATTTCTATGAGAGTAACTGAAGGGAAAGCAAGGAATGAGAGATGGGTAAGCTAGAAATGAAAGACAGAGACCAGGCAGAGATACACAGGAGAGTTTATTTGTCAGAGCTGACAAATAAAGGCCAATATCTCTATAGCAGAGAGAGACAAAGCAGGCTTGGGTTCCAGGACTTTTATGGGGCAGACTCAGGAATCAGAGTGGTTAGGGGTTGGTTTGGTATGAGGGAGTGTTGAGCCTTTCTCAGAAATGCCTTTGGGCAGGAAAGTGAAACTTTTTCCTTAAAATGGCGGCTGTCATTTAAGATGTCCTCTAGATGCTAAGCAAGGACCTTATAGTAGCTAGAATTCAGGCAAAAGTGTCAGAATCCCAAGACTTAAGCAATCCACTTAAGGCAACTGAGCATCAGTTTTCTTACAAAAATAATGCAGACAATTTTTGATAATGCTGACAAGTTTTATAATAGCAAGAAATATAAAACTTCCTTTTGTATTTCAGAATTTCTTTCAGTGTAATGGTCAGATTTTAAGGAATAATCTGTGCTTTAGTCTTTTTTTTTACTATTAATAAAACTCAATAAATTATATTTTGTTTGAATTTTCATAGATCATCCACCACATATATACGCATGTATAAAACTGTAAGATATAATTTCTTTTAAACTTTCCATGTGTCTGAAATATTATTTCCCTCTGATATACTAATATTGAGTAGTTTTTATTGTTTCTATCTTTTTTTTTTTTTTGTATTAAGGATTGAACTCAGGGGCAATCGAACACTGAGTCACATCCCCAGCACTATTTTGTATTTTATTTAGAGACAGGGTCTTACTGTGTTGCTTAGCACCTTGTCATTGTTGAGGCTGACTTTGAACTCAGGAACCTCCTGTCTCAGCCTCCTGAGCTGCTGGGATTACAGGCGTGCCCCACTGTGCCTGGCTATATAATCATATTTTAAAATAAACACTTTAAAAAGAAAAATATAAATAAATTGAAGTTTTGCCCTTCAAATGATGCTGTTCTGAGAATGTGCATGCAAAGCACAATCTGGGAGAAATTACTTGTAAAACTTACATCTGACAGAGATGTAAGTTTTATCTAGAACTCATCATCCAATATGGCAGCCACCAGCCACATGTAATTATTGAGCTCCTGACAGGTACCTTCTCTGAAGTAAAAAGTGCTGCAAGTATGAAATACACACTAAACTTTAGAGTCTTAACAAAACATTTAAATAGTTCATTGTTATGGTTTATAATTATTACATGTTGAAATGATCATATATTTATATACTTGGCTAAGTAAAATTTATTAATAAATTATCTTTAAAAAAAGATAAGCATTTTATTTCTTGAAAATCTCATACTGATTATTAACTAGACTGAAATTCTACTAACATTGACCTTTACCCTGAAAATACTAATATGTGCATGTCTGTTTAATATTAGACATAATGAATTAGAAGAAAAGAACTATGCTGCCACTCAACATAATGTATGAAAAATTCAATAGAATATTTGGATTAGCATAGTTCTTTACTCTTTTTTCATACTTGAACTGAAAGATTTTATATATATATATAATATATACACACACACATATAAAATGTATATATATACACATATATATGTGTATGTTTGTGTATCTGTATAATTTGTATTATATCCATATAATGAAAATTAACATTCAGTTAATCTATTTTTACCCAAATACCTAGAAATAAAATATAGTTGCTATGAAGCAGGTCATTCTTTGAGAATCAGCACATTAATCTTGTTTATTTTTTCTTACTAAATACATGGTAGCTAATATATAAAAACAAAGTGACTTTAAAGGATAAAAATTATTTTATGTTTACAAAATATGCTTGGGTAACAATGCATTTCAAATATGCGACTTTATGAATTTCTTTTGTGTTAGCACCTATTTGAATAAATTAATGTACTATTCATGTGAATCTTGCATGTATTTTCATTACTGTTTTAATGTTCCTTTGAAATGCTGCCATTTCTTTAAGAAGAAATTAATTAATATTGAATGGGTTTGTTTTTATTTTTCTAAATTGTTCTCCATAAAATTTGGCACTAGAGATTTCACTTTAGTTATGAAGTAATTAAAACCAGACCTTGCATTTTTTTTTCTACATAGTATTATGGATCAAATGGAGAAGTCTCTTCCATGCTTAACACCATTAGTCATTATTCATCTATAAATAAAAACAACACACAAACTGTGTATTTGTGTTTTGCCCACCATTTAAGAAAAGCAACCCCAGCCTCTTTTGTATTGAATGTTTTCTGTCTTGGATTTCTAGCCAGAGGGGTAAAACACAGCAAGAGATTTTGCATACATGGCAAACTGAACTTCGTCTAGTAGCCCGCCTCCAGGTCAAAATGCAATTCCATCAGTGCCCAGATACCACCCCAATCTCTGTTCTCTCCTTGGAATAAGGCCTGGTCCTGAGTCCTTATTGAATGGATTATTTTATCTATTTTAGTGCATCTTATAAATGGAATCATTCACAATTAAACAGGTTGTATCTAGATTTCATCATTCACTTTTTGTTTGTGAGATTCGTCCATTTATTTTTATCTTGTAGATGGACACAATACCTTTATTTTTATTTATTTATTTTATGAGATTCTGAGGTTTGAACCCAGTTTCTCACACATGCTAGGCAAGTGCTCTACCACTGAGCTATAATCCCAGCCCTCATTCATATTTTTGGTTGTTGAAAGAGAGTAGAGTTGTTTTCAGTTTGAAGTTATTGCACATAGTAATACTATAAAGATCCAAGTTGACAGCTTTTGGTGAGCATGCATGCACATTGCTCTTGGCTGTATTTATTAGCTGTGGAATTGCTGGATCACAGAATATCCATGTGTTCAGCTTTACTAAGTTTGGTCCAAAAGTTTTCTGAAACTCTTCCACTCTTTTATAACTACAGCAAAAATGTATGAAGTTCTAGTTGTTTCCATATCATTGACAAAGTATTGATAATTTTTAACAATATTTATTTAAAAATTTTTACTTTTATAGTATTTAGTTTGCATATCCCATGAAAGTGAGCACATTTTCATGTTTATTGGCCATTCTCTTCTGTAAAATGTCAATTCAAGTATTGTGCTCATTTTTTTTCATTGAGTTGTCAGTCTTTTTCTTATTGATTTGTATGATTTCTTTCTGTATTCTGGATATGAATATAATTATATGTTCCTAAATTATGGCTTGTAATAGAAGTTAATAATTACATTTAGTCATCTTATTATTATTTTACTTTTAGCATTGGAGTTTTTAAAAACTATTTTAAAAATCTTTAACTATGCCAAACTCACAAAGATATTCTCAAATGATGATGGAATCAGACTTGATTATAAAATGAAATTATAAGAATAGTATGATGAAGAACCAATGCCTGGGGAAAAGTTAATTTTCCCCTCCCCACAGTTAGCTTCTCTCCAGGGAACCTAATTAACCAGGGGTCCCTATCTATTGGATTGTTAATAGCTTCCTCTCTGTGTCTCCCTCTCTTGAAATGTAAATATCCCATGCTAGGCTTTCATGGACAGACAGGTGCCTATAAAAGGAGTTTTTTCTTAAACTTTGTAATTTTCTGAACTCTGCAGGAAAGTAGCTTCTGAATCACTCAATTGCTATGCCAATTAACCACTCTCTAAACTATAACCTCATAGGCTAAGTTCTTAGAAATACAGCTCCTAGGGAGATAAACTCAAGTCATCTTGAGTTACTGCTGCCTGTGGTGAAGGCCACTTCAAAATAACACTTGCAAGTGTTTTACTGTCTTTGTTCTATGCCCGTGAACTACTTATTGTAAATTTCCTGTGCGTTGTCTTTGGTCATGGTCATATAGGCCAAGAATTCAAACCTACTGATGTTGTCTTAGTTAACAAATGATGTCAGGGCTGGAGATATAGCTCAGTTTGTAGATTGCATGGCTTGGATACATAAGGCCCTGGTTTCAATCCTTAGCAACACACACACACACACACACACACACAAAAAAAAAAAAAAAAAAGAAAAAGAAAGAAAGAAAGAAAAAGAAAAAAAAAGAGAAAAAGAAAAAGAAAAAAAAAGAGAAAGAAGTGATGTCAAATTTCCTATAAAAGCCCCATATAACTTCAGCTTGGGGCCCAGAAATTCAGAGCACTAGATCATCTGCATCCACTAGCGTAAATAGGTGTAAATAAACCTGAGTTCTCCAACCCTAGAGTGGTGCTCAGTCTCTTGCTTAATGCAAATACTTTGAGAATATTTAATTATTTATTATTTAATATTTAAATATTTACTATTTTACCTGTAATATTTACATGCATGATCTTCCTGAAATTGATTTTCGGTTTGCTATTAGTATGCAATTCTGGTAACACCATTTTTAGTACATACTACTATTTTTTTTTTTTAACTACATTAAGTTTTCTTCATCATGAATCAGATCACTGAATGTGTGTGGGTATGTTTTTAGATTCTCTACTCTAATAGTCAAGGTGATACCACCGGTTATTGGTGATAAGTTCTGCTCCCTCACATGTTGAAGTTTGAACATTAGAGAAGCACGCTGAGGCAAGCATATAAGGCGGGGTTTATTTAAAAACGTGTAACATAGACTTCTCCTGGGAGGGAGACCATAGCTGGTATCCTGGTATCCCAAGAAGCAAGGCATTCTGCCCTTTTTATATGTCCTAGGCTTCCTTTGTTCTCCTGCTCTCTTCCTCTGATCTTTTTCTTTCCTGGTTAGTGACTAGGCCTAGGAAATGCTTGGTGGGTTGGCCAAAAGGTGGGAAACAGGTGAGCTGAAGAGGGAAGGGCAGGATGGTGCAGCCCTGGACACATTAATTAACAACCTGTATGGAGGGGCAATTCTTGGGACAGGTTACCTTAGCAACAGGTTGGAGCTGGGGCAGGTTTTTGATAAGGATGGAGGAAGGGCTCTGAAGGAATTAACATTTCAATTCCTCAGGGGACAGTCTCCAACTTGCTGTACTCACCCAAAATTGGCCTGCTTGATGCAACCAGACTCTATACTGACTTATCTATACCGACTGCCTAATTCTGACTTCAAAGATCTATTCATATACCATCAACATAGTTTCTTAATAGAAACTTTGTTATATTAAATCTTGATAGATAGTATTAAATTACTGCAGTTTTGTTTTGCTTTCATGATTTTAATCAATTTTGAGTTAATTTTTGTAAATGGCATATTATGAGGGACTGATTTCATTGTTTTGTTTTTGTATATTTAGTTTTCCCAACATTATTTACTGAAGACATCTGTCTTCCTTCATTGTGTATCTGTGAGGTCCTTGTAAAGGATTATCGGATCATGTATGCATGGTCTATGCATGGATTTATCTCTAAGGTCTCTCTTCTGTTCCATTGACCCATCCATCTTGTCTTATGCCTGTACCACTCTGGTGAGTGTTTGTTTTTCTTAACTTCGTAACATAGTTTGAAATTAAGTGTGGTTCTTCCAACTTCCATCTTTTTCAAAATTGTTTTGGTCATTCAGGAATATTTGTGGTTCTATGTAAATTTGAAAGGTTTATTTTTTATTATTTATCTATTCCTGTGACAAATACTATTGAAATTTTGATAAAGTTAAAATGTTATGCTCGAATTCGGGACCCCCAAAAGACCACCAGAGACCCAAGATCGATGTAAGCAGCAAAAAGGTGTTTATTGCGAGCTAGCTTGGTCCTCCAAGCACACGTAGCAACAGGTGAAGCTGAGGGGCCCGAGCCCAGGGTTTGCAGCAGTTTTATACATTCTTTGAAGAAGGCAGGGACCCACACATACATCATAGCATCTCCTAGCAAATCATCACACACCGTGAAAAAAATCAAATAACAACTCTAAAACATGATTAGCACATTCACTGCAAAGAACAAATTGGGTAGGGGTGATTGGTCACTACAAGTGGGGGATTCATTTGAACTGATTGGTTTAAATTGTGAGGATGTCGAAAGGGGAGTACATGCCAAACTGCAGGGGCTTCTAATTTAGATACTAGTCACCACACCTAGGTGGGGGCCATCTGGAATTTCAGATATGTGGTTATCTTGGCCTATCTTAGGTGATCACCATCTGCAGCTTTTCCAAGAACTATTTCCACAGAGTTTTTCTGTAGTATTTTTCTGACTTTAGGACTACAGTAGGTCAGATATTAAGTTTAAGAGCAAAATGAGGTCCCAAGCAGAATAAGATTGCTTAGGTCTTTCAAAAATAAACCCCACTAGTCATGATTTGTTGGCGATTTTATATTTCTGAATGTGATTTCTGTTTTGTAAAGAATTTTGTCATCTATGTCATGAGATAAATAACTTTCTTATGGTGTCATTTTCTCTCTCTCTCTCTCTCTCTCTCTGTATGTGTTCATTCTGTGTAAAAGTTTGTTTAGTATGGCATTAATTCTTCCTAATAATACAAATAATCTTCTTGGAAGCCTTTCTGGTTTGATGCTTTCTTTGTGGGGGCATTTTAAATGAACAATTCAGTTTCTTTAAGGCTGTAGAACTATTTAGGTTTTTAATTTATTCTCCTGGCAGGTATGTTACATTGGATGCTTCCATGACTTTTCCATTTCATAGTGATTGTTGAATTTATTGACAGAACGTTGGTCATATAATTCTCTTTTTCCCTAACACCATTACTTGCTTTTCTTTCTCCTTGCTTTTTTCTAAACTAAACCTGTTAAACTTTATAATGTTCAAATAGAAAAATTTAGATGGTTAATGTTTTATATTGCCTTTTAAAATGCTTTATCAAACTCCCAAATTTATTTATTTTTCTTTCTTTTACATAATTTTAGCTTCATTTATGATATAATACTACCTGCTTAAGGAGGAAGTACAGATTATTAATTTTAAATATTTTTTCTTTACTAATATAAACATTTAAACTTATAGCTTTAAATGCTTTTTGATATTAAGAAATCAAAAAGAATATAAAGAAAAAGTATAAAGAAATGCTTTAAATATCTCATAAATTTAATATTGAATGTTTTTAACAGTTTGAAATATTCTTCATATTTCTAATTTAAATCATATTTAGAAGTGTAAGGCTTAATTTTTACATAAATGGATTTTTCCATTTATCTCTGTTATTGGCTTCTAGGCTAACAATTCTCTGTGATCAAATAATCTATTTGGAATAATATCAATCATAAAATTTATTGAGACTTTTTTGTATGTTTAAGCATTTGTTCATTAAAAAAAAATGTTCTAGACACTTTTGAAATAAATGTGAATCCTGTTCTTATTAGGTGAAATGTTCAACTTACCTCAATTTGTCCAAGTTTATTAGTTGTGTTGTTCAAATTTTATTATTATTAAATATTTTATAGTCATTTTGTTATTGACAGATATATGATAAAATTTTTAACTCTGTGGGATTTTGTCTATCTCCTTTTATTCCTCTCAATCAATTTTTACTTAACATTATCTTGAATCTATGTTACTAGGTACATAAAGATTTATAGCCAGGTGTATTCTTGGTACACGAGCTCTTTTATTCATTACAAAAAGTCCCTCTTTATCTTTGGTAAATTTCTTGCCCTAAATTCTGTTTTGTCTGGTATTAGTATAGCTATGGAAACTGTATTTTGATTAATATTTTTATAATATTTAGCCTTCTTACTATATTGTTTTAAATCTTTTATTTATTCGTCTTTCATTTAAATAAATCGTTTGTATGTAGTATTTACTTGTTTGCTTTTTTAAAATCTAATATTCTTAGTCATTTCCTTAAAATATTCTATTTGTCTTTATTCCATTTAGTTACTTTGATGTAATATATATCTATTTGCAATCTTATTAATAGGAATCTATTTATTCAAGCATTTACTTATTATTTTATTATTTTCTTTTTAACATAGTTACATACAGTTTTTCTATACTTTTTGTGTCTACCTTAGAATTTATAAAATCCATTCTACATATTACAGTTTAATAAAAAAACTTTTATCGATATTCCATATAGCTTAAACCTTAGGAACTTTTAATTCTATTAATACTCTATATGTTTACATTCTCATTATCATGCATTTTACTTTGACATATAATTTAAATTTCATAAGAGGTATAAGTATTGCTGTATATAGTTAATATTCATCTATATTTAATTATGTTTTTAGTATCTTAACTGTTCTTACATTATTTTTCTGTTTTTTAAATTTGGTTTTGTATTATTTTATTTGTCTTTTTTTCTCATTAAGGTTTATTTTTTTCTAAATTAAGAAGAGTTTTAGTTTTTTTTTTTTTTTAGTGTATTCTGCAAGATATAAATTCCTTTGGTCTTAATTGTTCTGGAACCAAAATTTTTTATTTCTTCTTCAATTTTTAGATATCTCCCCTGGATATTAACTACCAGTTACTGTCTTTTATCACCTCAAAAGTGCGATTTTTATTGTTTTCTGGCTTCCATAATTAATTTGAGAAATCAGCTGTCAGTTTTATCATTGTTCCTTTGAGAAGAACGTGTCTTTTTTTTTTTCTTATTTTGTTTCATGATTGTTTTTTCTCCTTCATAAATGTCCTTTATTTATAGATGTGTGTGTGTGTGTGTGTGTGTGTGTGTGTGTGTGTGTGTGTCTGCATGTGCAACTATTCTAATTAGGGTTTGCTGAGCTTATGAACATACAAAATAAAGCCTTTCATGAGTTTGGAAAGTTGTTATTCCATATGTATTTTAATATTTGCTTCTAATCCCCTATATCCTACTTTTTTATGAATTTAATTATAAGAACATTACAATTTTTTTTTCCTGTATATGTTCTTATTCTTTACCTTCCCAGCTCATGTTTATTTGTTTGTATATTTTGGTATACTATTTACCTAGCCTTGAGTTATGCCACAGTTTGGGTATGGGTGAGTGTGTCCCCCAGAGGATCATGTTCTTAGAGTTTGGTTCCCAGTGTGCTAGTGCTGGCAGGTGGTAAGAATCTTAAGAGGTGATACCTAGTGAAAAGTGTTTATGTCATTGAGGGCACTTCCCTTGGAAGGGATTAAAGTAGTTCTCCTGGGATTTACTTTACTTCCTGAGAAGAGAAGCTTCTTATAAAAAGAGAAAGTCCATTTCCTGAATCTTTCTGACCTCCTGTCTCTCCACATCTGTTCTCCTTTGTACCTGCTCCAGCTATTGTCCTGACATCTACCTTGAGGATTTCATTAGAGGCTACACAAATAAGGCCACCAGATCTTGAACTTTAAGCCTCCAAAATTGTGAACTACATAAAAATTTCTTTATAAAATGCTCAGCCTTAGGTATTTTTTTATATCAAGAGGCAACTATCGCAAGATCATTAATTCTGTTTTTTGATTTTATGGAGTCTAATATTAGACCTATCCAATGAATTCATAAAATATTGATACCATATTATTCAGTTCCAAATTTTTTAAATTTCTTTTCTAAATTAGAATTCTTTGAAATTTTTTATCCTATGAGCTACTTTAAAAATGTTGTTATGTTCTCTTCAACATATTACCAAGCTTTAATTAACAGTATTATCATAGTCTTTTCTTATATGATATTTCTTACTAAAGAATACAGATCTTCCTTTCCCATGTTCCAGTCTTTCTCCTCATGTTCTGTTTTTTTATAATAAAAAATCTCTCATGTTTGGGCTGGGAATATAACTCAGTTGGTAGAGGGCTTGCCTTGCATGCGAAAGGCCTTGGGTTCAAGCCCTGTTTTATTTTCTTTTTTTCTTTTTTTTTTTTTTTTTACACATATACCTAATTAATTAATTTTATTTAATTTTTTTTATTGGTTGTTCAAAACATTACAAAGCTCTTGACAAATCATATTTCATACATTAGATTCAAGTGGGTTATGAACTGAGGGGAAGCATTCTTTATGTTTGATATAGGTCCTTGTCCACCTCTCTCTGCAAGTCTTCATTTAACAAGCATCATAAGATTTATGGGGGTTTTCTTTCTGCATTTTGGAAGATTTCAACCTCGCTTCTCAGTTGACACATAGCACCAGGTATTAGAAAATTTCCTGTACAGGGCAGTGACCGTATATCTGATTGTCAAGTTTTCAACTTGTGCCATTTGTTCTGTGTAAACAACTGTGCTAGTTCTGTACTAGACAGAAGTTTTTCTGGTTTCTATGTGTTCTAGGTGTCTTCTGAGTAGTATAATTTTAGCATCCATCCCAAATCAGCATATTGCCTCAAGGAAGGTTAACTACTAAAAAAAAATTCTCCTCACCACAGAAATGCCTTCTTTCCTGGAATTTTAGTTCATTTAATGTTATCGCTTCCACAGATGCTAAAGCTTTTCACTACATGACATTACTTCATCCATGTTTTTTTGTAAGTCATTTTTCTTCAGTGACTTCCTATATTTTACACACAGAATTAACATTAGAATATTTAATTATATATTTTCAATGTTGTGATAATTTAAAAAAATGCATTCAAAATGTTTCTGTATCCAAACTAAATGTTGAATTTTCATTGATTACACCTAAACACTCGTTATAAATAAGACAAAACATTTTAAATGGATATTTCTAGGATTGCCGTGTGTACAGAGTAAAGCATCTGTAGTCTCTTAGAGCCAGTCTGTTATAGTCCCTGATGATCTTTACCCCTTGATAGTCACAACCTTGTATAATCTTTGTTCTTGAATGTGGACCGGATTAAGTGAATTTCTTTTAGTAAATATAATGTGGCTGACAAGGTGGATATCAGCTGGAGTACAGGTTGAAAGAAGACTCGGGCATTCATCCCAAGCATCTTTCATTGCTCTCTTGCTTGCTTCCTTGCTGAGTAAAGCAAGCCGTCATGTTATGAGAAGCCCTTGGGAAAATCCCATGTGGCAAGGAACTGATGTCTGTGGCAAACGGCCAGCGAGGACCTGAGCCTTGCCAACAGCCATGTGAGTGAGCTTGATAGTGAATTGTCCCCATATGAGCCTTGAGAGGACGGTATCCCTGGCCAACAACTTGATTGCAGCCTTTTGAGAGACCAAAAGCCAGAGGCACTTGGCTAATCCATACTTAGATGCTTTAACTCACAAAAAAACATGAGATAATAAATGTTTGGTGTTTTAAACTGCTGAGTTCTGGAATAATTTTGCTACTCAAAATTGCTAGCTAATAGAGTTTGGCTTTTATGTAAATACCAAGACAATGTTTCTTCATTGTACATGTGTGATTAATCGATGGTACCTCCACAGCAACTTCAGTTTCCTTATCTAAATAAAAAAAAGGGTTATTTCTACCATAACAATAAAGGAAGATTAAAAATATATTTATTATATATATACTGGATATATACAATTGGATATACTGAATATGTGTGTGTGTGTGTGTGTGTGTGTGTGTGTATAAAATTATCTGGATTGAACCCAGAGTTGCTTAACCACTGAACCACATCCCTAGTTACCCCCTTCTTTCAAGTTATTTTATTTTGAGACAAGGTCTTACTAAGTTGCTTAGGACTCGCTAAGTAGCTTAGGCTGGCCTCAAATTGTGATTCTCCAGCCTCAGCCACCTGAGCTGCTGAGATTACAGGTGTGCTTCCAGCCTGAGCGGGAAAACTCTTTCAGAAAAAAATGCTAATTTATTTGCATGCAGTTTTTCAAGGGAGTTTAGACTTGGAATTCTTTGCTGTTAATAAAAAATGTCAATCGAATGTGTTCTTAAAGGAAAAGAAACCAAAATATAAAGATCACAAATTTGCTAATTTTACTGTTTTATAAAGTGCAAAACTGGGATTTAAAAAACTAGGTAACATACTTGCAAATATCATCATGTATCTTCAGGTACCATAATTGTGTTAGAAATGAACTTGTTTTTATGAGAGAATAAGTAATATATAGGAAATTACTCAGCTCCAAGAATCATCATTTAACTATAATGCACCGATAAAAAATGTAGGGAAGAAAAAAAGAATCATCATTTATTTTAGTGCTCTAAAGGATTATTTCTACCATAATAATAAAGTGAAGATGCTGCTCTTTATTGTTGGCAATGTCATTGTTCATCTCAGGACAAAATGTAAGTGTGTGTGTATTTGTATGAGTGTGTGTGTGTATGTGTGTGTATATGTGTGTGTGTGTGTGTGTGTGTAGTATGTGATTTGCTTATGGTACATGAAACATAAAGCATTAACTATCTAAACAAGACATTTTCCCTTACCCAAGATCATCTTTTCTCTTCCTGTAAGAAAGTTTCTCTTGTCAAATGTCCTCTGTTCAGTATTGAAAAACACTCATTCTTACTCCTAAAAATATCTTCACCATTTTTGAACACATTTTTAGCCGATCCAAATTATTTTCTTGTTTGTAACTGCATTTCCACTAACTCATCAGTAGCCCTTGTCCTCATCCAAAGTTAGATTTTGAAATTATTGTTCTCCCCAAATATTTACCATGCTCTCCATAATGTCATATCTTTCTATTTTCTATTACAGAAATTTAAATATTTCCTACTGGTTTCAACACGACTTTGATGTTTAACAAGTTTAAAGACTTTTATTTGTCTTCAATCTGTCTAAATACTTGGCATATGAAGGCGGGAAAGACAGTATTTGTTATTTCGTTGAGAGATGGTAACCTTGATGATCAAGGAACTGCTTTGAAAGTTGGTGCTGAAGGGAGAATAAGAAAATACATAAAGAATCATTCCGATTTATAGAAAAAGGTCAAATCAATTGATAAATTGAACTATGCTGAAAGGAATGAAATACTCATTCCGAGAAAATCTATAACATCAAATTCAGGGAAAAGGACCAAGTAAAACACAAAATGTACTGTTTAAAAAGGGAGACTCATTTTAAAGGGACATGGAGAGCTTTCTATACCTAGAGCTCAGAGGGGCTACTTAGGAAATTCGAAGCACAGAAACTAAGGTCTTGAGCATGTGCTGGTGTTTTAACAGTTCCACAAGTTCAGCCTGGAGCTAAATATTGGGGTTGAAACCCTGAGAGAGAAAATTCCTCTAAGGAACCTAGAGAATAATAAATAGTTTCCCTGAAGGTGGTAGCAAGGAAAACTGGCAGAAAAAGACCCCGAGGCTTGGTGCAAGGGAATAAATCTGTAAATGGAAGAGAGTAAAATGGATTGGTCCCAAGATAAACAGGATAAATGTTTTAAAATGTGCCAAGATATCTAGGCAATGTGATATTTTTATCTACATTGTAGCTTCCTTGAATACAGTGTTCTAGAATCATAATTTCAAAGATAATTCTGCACTCCTCCCTTTTCTATGCTACCTAGGTTCAGGGATATTCTCAAACCCATCCATAAGACCCTGTTTTAATGTGCATAACACCCGGGGAAATACAGATATTTACAAGAATGTTTCTTCTGTTGCTGAACAACTGAAATAATTAGCTAATTCTTCACTCTTTTGGGCCCCTATTTTCTGTCAATGATCATTATCTGTTAGCTAACTTATGAGACTACACAAAATTTTTATGAGAGTTTCCAAATATGTGAATTTTTTTTTTTTTGCAGCCATTCTTTTCATCCGTGAAAATATCTGTGTTCATTAACTATTTATGTGACATGGTTTTCGGATCCTCATCATTATAATTGCCTTCGTCCTAGTAGCCTTCAGCTGTCAGTTAATTTAAAATATTTCAGGTGGATTTTTTTAATGGCATTTCACCTCGTATGTGAAAGATGTTTAATCATGTTATTGGAGGAACAAGAAATGAATAACTAAGCAAAAAGGAAGCAATGTCTCAAGTCCATGCTGACCAGTGAAAATATTAATATTTGACTTACATCTGTAGCTAGAAACCCACATTTCTATTTATTGAAATGAAAGCTAACTTTAGCTTTTGTTCATGCTTATTTATTTTTATATTTTTCTCTAAACAGTTTTTGTATCACTGCTGGTACATCCTGTATGCTAAAATGTAATCAGATTTTTTTTTTTCCTTTTCAACATGAACCATGGCAATCTTGGATCTCCTTTGTTTATATTTGTTGAATAGATTTTTTTGACTTCAACTTAGGGATTACTCATTTCAATTCCATTTTGTAAGCTTCAGTCTAGTGTTACAAGGGAAATCATTTCAAATCCTGATTTTTATATTTGTAAAACATATTTCTGTGACTTCCAAGTCATCCATTTAAAATATTGCCTGCATATTTCTATATTATAGAATATAGGGGAAATATCTTAAATTATGCCACTAGAAATATGCATACAGGATAACATCACTCCACTAATGATAATTTGTTTAGTGAGTAGTGAATCTTACAGAATTGTGCCATCACCTAATGTACAGCTTTACATTTTATCTGTACTGTTATAATTAGTCACTATCAAAAAGCTAAGCAGGGGCTGGGGATATAGCTCAGTTGGTAGAGTGCTTGCCTAGTATGCACAAGACCCTGGGTTCAAACCCCAGCACCACAAAAAAAAAAAAAAAAAAAAAAAAGCTAAGCAGAAATCACGATTATCTGTAGCTTTCCCCTTACAAATAAACCAATCAATCAATAGCACCCTTCACATAATTAATGTTAGTTTTATATCTCTTTATTGAAGGCTAGTGGATATCATTTTTATTTTGCATGTTTAAAGTTTTCATTTTCAACTCTTTTTCACTGTTCTGTAGTTTCTTATAAATTTTTCAAATTTTTATGGATGTAAATCCATAGTAATATCTCTGGGAAGTTTACTTATAATTGTTTGCTTCTTGTGATAGCGATTATTTTATATTTGTTTCTATTTGTGCCTATAAGATCATAGCATTTGCTTTCTCTACATTTATGAGGTTAATTCACTGAAGGCTAAAATCTGGAATTTTTAAAAAATGACTAGAATCAATGTTTGCATCTCTGGACCTATGTAGGCCATATTTATTGCAAGGACCATTTTCTTTTGCTAGGAGAGAAAAAGATAAAGGGATATACAATAGATTTATCTTTCCAGGAACTATCCTCAGTGATTGTTTTCTGACTAAGGATAGAAGGGATATTTCTAAGGAAAAAGAAAAAGAAAAACCACATAATTCTCTAAGCATTGAAAGGGAGAATCATTTGTTCTTACTATTTAAAGAACTAGCACTCAGCAGGAGTTTATTTTAAAAATCAGTCATTTCTTTATGCTTTTCTGTAAGTAATGTCTTTCCTTTACTTCAAAAATTTCTATATGGCCAAAACAATGAATTTTTTCTAAAATACTGTCTTTGAGCCTTCGTAACTTCAGCGATCATCTCAAATTTATGTGAATGAACAAATAGTGAATTCTGTGCTTGTTAGGCAAACTTTACTTTTTTTTTTTTCACTAGCTTTATTGTCTTACAATGATGCAAAAATTATTTGTACACCCCTAAATTTCATTATAGCCCACAAAAGAAAAGAAAAACACAGAACCCACAAATTTTGCTAAATAACAAACAGAAGTCAAATTTTAGTCATCTTAAAATGGGAAGATGAAAAGTGAATTCCTTTTTAGGGTTTTGTTTTCCTTCTGATAATATATTAGAGCATCACTATTGGTTAACATACCTTAGGGAAGAGCCAACTGTGAAGCTGTTCTGAGCACAATTCTAAATACCATTGTACAGTTTCCATTTATTATTTTCCTGCTGTGATTAGATAATTAGTAAGGTACTTGGCGTTTAGGTGAATTTTCATTAGAAAAGCAGTAGAATTAAATTTAAATGGCAAAAGTGCCACTTCTTTCTTCTCTTCTTTAATGTGTTGATTTCTTCATGCCAGTCTTCAAGGATGAGCACAGCATGGGCTCTCACATAATTTAACCTTTATTCCTTATAATTAAATCTGAACATACACTGAAATCAAAGCTAACTAGCTATTTTAAGTGTACTTCTAACAATTAAAAATGAACACAATCAATTTTAATAAAACTAAAAAGGATACCCGATACCCATTGTTATTTGTTAATCCAATGTGTGCTAATAAGTGAGCAACCATTTGGAAGGGAAGCACAAATTTGTCTCTCACTTAGAGTTATAATTGGTTTCTGTAAGACAAGCATGCTTTTTCCTTTAAATTAATTATGTCAATAAAATGGTATTTAGTCAATACTCTTTATCTACTATTAGTTCTATGCAAAGTAGGAGATGGAAGTTTGTTTCTTTTGAATGCCTCTTTAGAATAAACTTGCCTTTGGGTTAGGGAGATAGTGCATATGCAGGAAAAACAAATGAGAGAAAGAAAAGAGGACCAAATTTAATGTATAGATATTTCATGGTAGTGGATTAAAGGAAGGGATTAACAAAGAGTAGGACTGACACAGAGAGATGCTTAATAAATTTATGTGAATGGTTCAATCAGCGAATGAGTTCTGTAAAAGAAAATTAGTGATGATTAAAATAGACATAGTCTAGGAAGGGCTGAAGACGTAATACTACAATGATTGAGAAATGAAGATATGGATATCTTTCTGAGAAGAGAGACTACTATGCCAGATTTGAAGGAGAATCAAGAACAATGTTCAGGACAGGGACAGGTAGGAAGACAGGTATCAGCCCATTGGGTTGATCTGGGACACAGAGGCAGAAATAGTTACATAAATTATTATGCAGTACACACATTGTGTCTTTTTTTTAATGCTACTGAATTTTGCTAATGTTGTTTCTAGGTAGATTTTGTATTTGAGTATAATATAGTCTAGGTCAGACTGAAGGTGAAAGAATATACAATTTTGTTTTGGGTTTTTCTATTATCTCTTTAAACTACTTCTGCTTTGACACTAATGAAGTAAAAATATGTGAAAACACCAGACTATCATTATAGCACATTTTCAGTGAACATGAGAAATGTATATTTTTATATCTCTATAGTTAAAACAACTGAAAAATATAGTAAGATTGTAGGTCGTACATATTTTTAAATTAAGCCATCCAAACTTCCTGATATTTTAAATAATACAAATATTAAAATTAGAAAATTTCTATATAATTTCATAACACTTAAATTAAAATCCATCAATACCACAAAAAAATAGAAAGAGGACATATTTCTAGTTTTATGCTCACTTTCATAAGTCCCCAGATAATGCAATTCTTCAAACAAATTTTCATGAAGCATTGTCACAAATTTTAAAACCTAGGTGCTTCATTTATCTTCTTAAATATTCTATCTAGAAAATTAAAAAAATTCTCCCCTAAATAAACTTTATAAAACATTATGGTACATTCTTACTATTTTAAAAGGAACCAAAATTTGGGGATTAGCAACTATATTTGAGTTTTTTTCTTTCAAGCTACCTCAAGACAGGCATTGTGCACATAATGATTACAAGAAAACAATCAAGCTGTTATTGTTTCATTCATCACTAAACATATATTGGCTGCCTACTCAGGTATAGGGCACCAGAAATTGGTCCAAGTTCACACATCATATATCTTTGAAATTTCTTGGGGCACTTAGGTTATATCTGCCAATGTATTGAATGAATACAATACAATCAAGTCTGGCTGTTTTTCTCCAAAGAGACAGATAATTAGATATAATTTATAATTCATAACCATTTCCAAATGATTTTGATAATTATATTGAAATTAATTTTATAAGAAACAAATGTGTGCAAGTTTTTTATTCTGGGAGGTTAAAAATAGTATCAGTCCATCCTTTTTTTTAATGCTCAATTAGTACAAATAAAAGCAAGTGGCTGATAAAAGAAAAAAAAAAGGAACACTTTACTGATAAAGTCTAGTTGAAGCCATAGAAGACAAATAACAACCATTTGCTGAATAATCTTTATATTCTCCCTGATTTTGTTTGAATAAAATAGGTAGCATCATATTTTATTTTAAAAGGTAGACTATGGACACACTATACTGAGAAACTGATGTGACTCCATTTTAAAAAATAAATAGATAAAAGCAGCTTCTACCTCAAGGTGTGTCCTAAGGAAGGGGGTGTGACCCTTGTCCTTGGAAAAACCCACAGAGCACTCCTAAGCACATACCCACCCTGCTGAGTTGTTTGTCTGTAAATAGCAGGAGAGGTGTTAGGCTAGGAGGTGAGGACCCATAGCAAACCCCTAGCAACCTCCAATCAGCATGAGACAGGGAAATACCTGGAATGCCAGATGACCCCCCCCCTGTAGTTTATGGTGGTTGATAACATGTTGGGAAACCATGTAGTTCAGCATTTACACCCCTCGTGGCCTAAACCAATCAGTTCAAACGAATCTCCCTCTTGTACTAGCCAATCACCCCTACCCAACTTGTTCCCATCAGTGAATGTGCTAATTAATATTAAGAGTTGTTGTTTGATTTTCCACGGTATGGAATGATTTGCTGTGTGATATTGTAACGCATAGAGTATCCCCCCCCAAAACCTATAAAATCTCACTGAACAAAGGACCAGGACTCACTCCCTAGGATGGCTGCGTCAGAACAGTTGTGAGTCCAGGCTCAAGCTTGCAATAAAGACTCTTGTGTGATTGAATCGGATTTGGCTCCTGGAGGTCTATTGGGGTCCCAAGAATCTGGCATTATAATACCAAATCTACATCTCAGTCTGTCTCCAGTGAGAAAGTTGTTTAATTTGTTTCGTACCTCACTACAAGTCGGTTCTAAAATGGCAATAGTTTCAACTTCTCCTTAAAAAGCAGTTTCAGGGAATAAATGAAGTGAACGAATGAATGAATTAGAGAAGGAAGGGATGGAAGGCTTGAAGATGCAGTCATCCCACAACATCTGCATTGACAAATGAAAGATTTTCTGGTAGAGAAAGAATTTTGCATCTTCCAGTGAGTTATGTCAACATTCTTTACCCCTGATTTCTGTAACACAGTGGAATGTTCTCCCCTCGGTCTAAGGAACAAGGCAACGTCCTGAGGTGGAGAGGTGGAAGAGGCCAAGCATAGAGATCTGCTGACCTAAGGCATGGGCAATGATCAACGATTGTTCACTGTAAGATACAATTGCTCCACAGTACTTTAGATGTTCTCACCCAAGTGTTGGATTGCACAGATTTCTGTGCAAACTTTCCATGTTCTCTCTTGTGAACTTCATGGCTTTCTAGCCTGTTGGGATACTTGGGGAAATTTGTGCTACTAGGAGGGTTTGTTGTGGCCAGAGAGAAGTTTGATGGGGGATGAGTAAGCTAGGGAAGGAGAAAATGCTGTAGAATTAGACATAAAACCTTGCAGGTTAGGAACAGATTTTTAGTTCTTTTAAGGACCAGGGGAAGCTTTGGAGAGATTTAAACAGTAAACAAACATAATTCAAAATGAAAAGGCAGGAAGAGATTAAATTCTAAGTATAATCTTGACAAAAACATGGGATTATGTAGAAAGTAGAGGTATTTGATGTGAAAAAGGAATTTCTTATCTTCTACCTTGGAGAAGAAAGGCCATCTGTGAGAGTTACACTAAGTGATCATGGAGAGAATTAAATTAGGGAATGATTGTAGGGAGTAGGTTTGATCTTAACCTTATCAAAGAAGATGAATTGTCAAGTTTGAGAGATAAAAGTTCTTCAGAAAAACTGAGTACACTAGTTTGAAGCATTTCATTGGTATTAGCATTTTCATTTATTAAGACTTTGAAAGCAAGGTTGGCATTAAGTAAAAGATTAAAATGGGACATTCTAGTCCGTGGTAAAAATAAATTTTGTATAAACTAATGTTACAGTAAGGAGAAGAGAGTTTCAGAATATCTGGCTTGCTTTATGACTAGAGACTGGAAAATTGTAGGGTATTCTTATTAAATTGTTTCCTATTGCAGGACTACAAAGTTCAGTTCAGAATGCATTTATAGTAAGTTCAATACTGTCACTATGTGTTAGGAAATGTGCAAACTAAGGTATATATTTGCAAGAGAGATCTAGTTCTTGCACTTTGCCATCTGATTAAGGTAATATCATTAAAGTTGCTAACCCAGAATTAAAACTGTATTTTTCATTAGACTACTGGGAGGTGGACTGTGACTTTTGGTATTCTATCATGTGTCACAGGATGCACTGTACCATAAAGGTCACGCCAATAACAGTGTGAACAAAACAAATAAGATGACTCTACTAAGGTTGCTTCTGGTCAAAGCTGGCTTGCTTTATTTTTTACTCTCTTAAGAGAGTAAAACCACATCATCCTGAAACGTTACAGCTAGAATATACTTTACAGGCTATGAAGTACAGTCCTCTTGTATAACAGATGAAGAAAACTGAAGCCCAAAGAAGCTAATGAATAGTCCAAGATCACAAAATTGGTTTTATAATACAGCATTCAGCTCCCCATTCTGAGCTCCTACCGCTATCCTAATGTGCTTCTCATATAAAAAATATAAGTTGACCCAGCAACATGGGAGGCTGAGGCAGGCGAATCACAAGTTCAAAGCCAGCCTCAGCAGCTTAGCAAGGCCCTATGCAAATTAAGGAGAACCTGTCTCAAAATCTAAAAGATAAGATAAAAAGGGCTGGGATGTGGCTCAGTGGTTAAGGGCCCCTGGGTTCAATCCTTGGTACTAATAAATAAATACATACAGTGCAAGTTGAAGAATTTATATTTCCCAATTCAACTCATGTATCAGTTAAAAAACAAAAACTAGTAGGTTGAATGAGGAATCATTTATGGCAATAGAGGCACCAGCACATTCAAGAAGAAATTTGTCAGCCTGTTTGATGCAAGGCCATGTGCTTTGAATTTACAGACAACATTTCAATGGAAACAGAATTTCTGATTTCATTTGCTTGCTGTCTGATAAGGACAGTGATGCCTTCACACAAGCCTGTACAGAGTTCTGTGCACAAATGGTATGAAGTAGGAAATGATGAATCCCATAGAGGAGTTACTGATCAGGCCCACTCACCCAACAAGAAAGAAATGATGTCCAGCTGGAGGTAGGGAGAAGGCTTAGCAACAACAGGTTATTTCTTTAGTACATATGGGAAGGGCTTAACAAGGTGAGTTTGATGGAGATTTGGGGAAGAAAGTGTACTAATCTAAGAGTGATAAAGGAAACCTAGTGGTGAAGAATTACTTTTAACTATAATTGGGCACACTTAGGCGGACCCTACTTAGAGTCTGTGTCACCTGAAAGTACTGCATTTCTCTACCTCAGCGCAGCAGCTAACCTTTCTTGTGAGCGCTGCTATACATGTTATCTCATTTTTATTCTTACAACACCCTTAGGTAAGAGGTACTGCTACTTTATCCATTTACAGATAATGACACAGAGATTATATTTAGTCAAGGTCACACAGGTTTAGAAGGTGGTAGGCCTGGGCTTCAAACCTAGCTCATTATGGTTCCAAAAGCCATATAGCTAACCCTTTTTTTTTTTTTATATCCATCTTCTTCCTATCATTAGCTACATTGCAGTTAGCAATATAAGGTTGGGTGGTAAAGTTAATTGCTTTGTAGCCTGAAAGGTGGTGGTGGTGGGGAAGTATTCTAGACTTTTCCAAAGAGGAAGTATAAGTGAAGACCTTCCAGTCCAAAGTTGGATGTCCTAGGTTTGAATTCCAGCTTCACTTCCCCCACCCCCCCTTGAGTCGCATGATTACGAGCACAGCCTCCCAAGCCTCTCTGGTATAAAAAGGTCCCAGTCATGGGCACCATATCCTCTTCCTCCTCTTGTCTCTAGGGTTGATGCCGCTGTCCGCCTGAGTAGTGCCTCAATTATTGGCTTTGTGATGAAAATCAGGAGCTGTTTGGTCAGACACCTCTATGGACTTCGACTCAGACTCAGCTTTCACCAACAGAGTTCAGAACTTAGCAGTGATCATCAATCTTTGTGTTGTTGGGTCTGTTCTTGCACCCTCATTTTTTCAGAAACACATCTGTGTCTATTCAATGTTCCATGGTAAATAAAGCAAAGCCTCAGGACAGCTGTTACTCCAGAAGAAGCCCCAGAGCCCTCCATCACCATGATGTATAGTGGCTTAACCTTCCAGATAATGGCAGGATAGAGCCTCCCATCCCAGTGTCTGGAGTAGACCAGAGGATAACAAAGAGGCCTCCTCTACTTCCAGGATTTTCCAGCTAATTTCTTATATATACTTTGTGTTTCATCTGACCATTTGGGGCTCTCTCTCTCTCTCTCTTTCTCTTTTCACTCATTCTTTCCTACAACCCTTTGGACTAGAACAGGGTAGGCTTTCCTGTGCCTTGAATACCCTGTAACAGGGTGAAGAATGTCCTTTAACAGGGGACATGTAAGTCAGATGGTTTGGGGTTGCTCTTTGATATGCTAAATGGTGGCAAAACTCTAGTCTGGGTATCAAACCATAATCATCACACCTGAATGTTACTTTATTTTTTCTCTTTTATAATCCTTCCATGACATCTTCTACATCTTCCCAAGTGGATCAATACTAGGATTAAAACTGGGATTTTGTGCCTGGATTTGAGAAAGTTTGTTCATATTTCTAAAATATATATCTTATAATAAGTATTAATAACTAACTATACTTCTCATATTAAAAAGTGCAAGTTGACCCAGCGAGCATTCATCTTCCCTACTAGTACCACTTGCTATCAACAATCATATAAGTTAGAATTACCATTAAATTCACAGATGCCTTCATCTGGCAAATACTAAATAAGTGTCTATTATGTTCCAGCTCATCTGCTCTGTGTGATACACAATGGTAAAAAGTCCAAGTCCCTGACTTTAGGGAGTTTACATTCTGAAGTGGAATGGTAAGACATATTAACACTACTAGCACTACAACTATTCATGATGATAATAATGATCATGATTAATGCTGTGGGGGGCCATATCAGGATGGTATGATAAAAATCACAGAGCAACTACACATGATTATTTTATTGTTCTGTTCCTGAACATTAAGGATCAGGTCTTCTTCTTCTTCTTCTCCCCCCACCCCTCCAGCATTTTAGTGTACAGTGAACCACCAAAATGCAGATCAGAACAGATATATTCATCAACAATTCCTCTTTAGAGCTTTAGCAAGCATGGTGTTGTGCACCTATAATCCCACCCATTTGGGAGGCTAAGGCAAATAGAATCACAAAGTTTGAAGCCAGCCAAGGCAACTTAGTGAGACCTTATCTCAAAATAAAAAATAAAAGTGCTCTGGATATCTCGGTGGTGAAAATAGCCCTGGGTTCAACCCCCAGTACAAGGAAAAAAAAAAATCTTTAAAACTATCAAACAGAGACTGTACAAATGTTACACTCCACAAATTCCAAGAGATTTTCCCCCCTTCTTTTAAAAGTTGAATGAGAATGCTAATTAACAGTTTAGTTGTGAATAGTGCCCTGGGGTTATTGCCTTCTCTTGGTAAGATAAATGAATAGACACTGCTGTAAAGTCAGCTAGACTTTTTTTTTTTTAACTTAAAAGTTTGTGTTTCTCATGATTTCATTTTTATAAAGGATTTCTACATTAATTCAGCATGCTAAACAAGCAAAGTCTCGAAAAACATCCATAATCAGGTTCTGCTAAAGTCATTGCAATCCATTTGGTCATTATCTGTGTTAAAAGGAGGGAAAGGCAAATAATTGTTCATGACAGTAATGTGGACATGATGATTTAGGGAGTTAATTCTAAATGTGTAGTGCTGTGTTATTAACTCAGGGATGTTACTGATCATGTGCACTGGACTTGGGTAGTGTTTCTGACTGTTAAATTTAGTGGTCACATTATCAATGCCTTTCTGTGATTCAAGCTTTTGACTATTAATCATACTTACAATGTTGAATCAACTATTGAATTATCTGGGGAATGTTGTTTTTACTTTGTAAAAAAATAAAAAGATATTTTTAAGTTTTTACACCTTAGAAGATAAGTCCAAAGCATACTATATTGGATGCTTTAATATAAAATGTTTTTCAGTGTATATTGGGTCTCCAAATCTGCTGGTAATTGGTCTCACACTTTCATAAATTAAAAAAAAAAATAGAAAACATTTATAAATTCAGTTGCTAATAAGAAAACTCATAGACTTTCATGGATTATGGTAAAATTTTCAACAAGTTAGTAGAAAGATAATCAAACATATATAAATGAAAGGTTATATATACACACACACACACACACACATATATAAATTTAATCAATCAAAGGGGATGTGTGTGTGTGTGTGTGTGTGTGTGTGTGTGCGTGCATCTATTTATTTTTTTATTTCAGGTGAGAAGTCTGCCCTGTTATAGTTAGAGATATAGAATGGGGTGTTTGCACCTAATATACCAAGGCCAAAGGACTTATAAATGCTAGGATTTTCACACATATACTCTGGAGACAGCCCAGGCTATATACCATCACTGTGCTATCTCCCTATGATAAAATTTCAACATATAATAGGTATAATATTTAAAAATTATTTTTCAAAAGATAGCTTAGTATATCATGAACAACCAAACCTGTGACTACTTCATTCTCTGCCTATTGGTCCTCTTAACACCAAGGACAGCTTAGTTGATTCACATATTTGTAGAGACCACAACACAAGTCTTAAACTGACTATAGAAGTTGTTTGAACTCAATGTCTGTTGTCTGCATGCCTGCATCACATACAAGACTGCAAATACTTCAAAGCAAAGATCTTTAGACTTTTTCCCCCTCTTTTGTTTTTGAGTATAACATACAACATCATTCATGCACACATTCAGTCTGAAATATGCACTGGATGCCCAGTATCTTCTAGGTCATTTTGGTCCCTGAGAATGCATCCAAGAAAAAAATATGGAGTTTTCATTCTTAAATACTTTGTAGTATTTTACCATATTTATATGCAGTTAATTTTCAATTTACATAATATATTATAAAAAGTAAGTTCTTTCACAAATCCATGGGACTTTAAATGATTTCAAATGTTGGTTAAGTTTACAAAATATGTTTTAACCTCTCAGAAGGACAACATTTATCCTAAAGTTTAAAACATATCAAAGATAAAAAGGAGACCCCTTTTTCATAGGAGAAGAAGAAGGTGTTCTAAGTTTGTGCCTTTTTAGATTCGACCACTTATACACATCACTTCTCCATTCAGGACAATAGACACGCAAAGCAAAATATATCCTAAGACATTTTTTTTTTTGCAATCTGCACATAATGTCTTGGGGCCAAAAACCTTAGTATAAATGAGAGGTGGAAGGCTTTCAGGAAAATAAATAGAAGTGTTCAGATATGGGTATTTCCAGGTCCCACAGTTACAATCCTTTCTGAACTGGGAACTTTTGACTACTGATAATAGTTAAAGATTCTAGGAGCCTGCCAACTGAGTTTGTTCTCTTCTCAAAACCAGTCCCTGTTCCTTCTGGCCAAGTTAGCTTTTTCTCAGCTAATGTGGTCTTTTCAATTCCTTTGCATTCATGTATACCAGTGTTTCTATGTTCTAAAGAGACTTGCTTTGAAATACTCTCAGTCTTGTATGTGATGCAAGGGTGCAGACAACAGATATTGGATCAAACAACTTCTATTGTCAGTATAAGACTACTTACAGTAGATAGGGATCACATGCAAGATCATTTAAAAAATTACAATTTTAAAAGTCATTACAATTTTTATAAAGAACTTTGATGTTCATTTACCCATCCATAGTGCTCATCCCTGACCTTTCTGCAGTTTATTCTATTCTTTAGAGCACTTCTAAAATGCATTTCTTTTCCACACCTCAGATCTTCTGAGTCCTAATTTCATCCAAGCTTCTGCCACTACTCCTCTTCATTTTCTAATGTTCATTATTTTTTATGCTAACATTATAAATGTTTAAGTTTGTTAAAATGTATTTAAAGCATACATTCAGCTATAAGTTTTTTAAGTTTTCATTTTAATGTGCCAGCTATGACATGCAGAGGGAGATTTTTAAATCTGTTTTATGAGAATAAGTTTTATGTCCTTTCGTTAGCATTACCTTTAAAATCTATTTATACGTTTAAGGAAAAGATGGTCTGAAACAAGACCTGAATAAAAATAGTAACTTGGAGTACATCTGGTGTCTCTTTTATAGGGACCACATAATTGAGTTCAGTAAATTTTTTTTTCATGAAATAATCTATATGGAAGTGTGATACTCTCAAACTGATTTGAAAGTAAGATTTTTGGATGTTGTATACCATTATTTTACTGAATAATGGAACTTTAAAATCTCTGCCCCTTACAGACCTGGGATAATTGAAAGAGGAAAAGCAAAGCCTTGTAATGTGGGACAAATGCATGGAGTACTTCATACATAGTATGTGTTAAGGGCATCTGAGTGGCAAACCACTCCTCCTGTGCTAGGCATGTGAGTGGCAAACCACTTACCCCATAGGCACAGCCCTGGGCGTGAGGTCACGTGTCGTAGTCCCTTTGCTTGCTCCACCGCCCCACTCTTTGATTGGTTATTGCAAGGACAGTTGGCTAGAAATTACATTGGTGACTGCCTGTAATCTGCATAGCTACTGCCTGAATATATATACATGGTAACTGCACAATAAAATCAGACCTGCTTCCTGCTTGGTCTCCAGAGGTCTTGATTAGTGGCTCCACAGCCACACTCTCCTCTACCCTGTTGTGTGGACCTCCTCAGTGGATGAGAGAGAGCCTACACATTGGAATATTTGGTTCAGCATAGGACTAGAGGATGACTATTCTAAGAATGCTCAGAGATGTGTTTGGTCTCACTAGTGGAATGTTTTTTTTCAACACTGTGAATTTCATCATTTCCTCCTATTATAATCATGGCTCTCATTCCCTAATGAATGCCAGGAGGGGATACTTCTGATATTGGAAGTGTCAAATTTTTACCTTCTTTCTAACATTTACTGTATAAAGTACTGGCCTTTAAAATCAACATCTCCTATCATCTCAGAATTCTTTGAACCCCATGCAAATTATTGTCAGGATTTGCTGCACATTACAGAAAATCAAAAGCAATAGTGGTGACTTCAACACATATAATTTTATTTTCCCATGCATAATAAGACCAGAGACTGACAGTCTGTTATGTGAGATCCAGAAATAAATTAGGCTATGTGTTCTTATATCTTTCGGTTTTACTAGAGTTCCTGTACTGCAGGTACCCTAGCCATGCCACCAAATTCCAGAGAGCAAGAAATAGAAAAGGTAAATGGGAAAGGAGTTCTTCTTTTACCCATACATCTCCTTTAAAGAGGCTTCCATCACTTACTGTCCAATACTCACTTTTATGGGAGTGTTCAAAACAGAGTCATATGTTTGACCTATGTGAGATGCTGGGAAATGTTAACTTTTAGTTTGATACATTATTGTTTCCTAATAACATTACAGTTCTCTTCATTATAAAGAAGCAAGAATGAATTTTTAGGAAGGTCATTAGCTGTTACTTTCACTGTTCAAACTCAATTTGTACTCTGTTGATACTAGCTTACCTAAATTTATCATGGCAGGTAAAGAAAACAAACATCAATTTTCTAGTCCCTCTTTCATCTTTATTTTTACTATTATCTCATAAGTAGATTCAGAATATATACTTATAGATATTTGGGGTAAATTTGGAAAAGTAACAGCAAGAAAAAAATATGCTTTCAATACATTGGCAAAAACTACAACAAACAAAACAATGATTTATTGCTTGTCCATCATTATATCAAGATTGAAAATGTCATTTGTGTTTATCTATGTGTCTCTTTCTCAGATCCTTACTGTGTACCTTTATTCCTTAAGTAAATTTATAATATTTTCTTTTTTTTTTAAAGAGAGAGTGAGAGAAGAGAGAGAGAGAGAGAGAGAGAGTGAGAGTTTTTAATATTTATTTTTTAGTTCTCGGCGGACACAACATCATTGTTGGTATGTGGTGCTGAGGATCGAACCCGGGCCGCACGCATGGCAGGCGAGCGCGCTACTGCTTGAGCCACATCCCCAGCCCAAAATTTATAATATTTTCATCAGAAAAAGCTTATAGAAGATTTGGCAAAACATGTTTCTCCTCAAGCTTCTTTTATTCTTTTTGCAAATACTTCTTATCTACTTTTATTTATTTATTCAACAATATGAACAACAGATTCAGCTGATTTTATTACAAATAATATTGAAAACATTTTAATTATATGTAGGCAATTTTAAATTTTTAGTGAATTTGGCTGTAATTTGCATAAAACTTTGTCTTCCCTTTTAAAAGGAACATGACACCCATTATTTATTTTCTTTAATTTGTGTGTCCTTCAGCCCAATTTTATGTGATACTATACCACATACTTTCCTTTAGTTTACTTACTTGCAGTTTTTGTTACTATGTTACATAGATTTCTTTTAGCCATAACTGTCCTAAATTGGTTATCATTGGCATTGAAGAAAGATATCGATTTTGTACATTTAGCTTGCATATATGACATTGCAGAATTCACATTTATTCTCAGAGTTTTCCAGTCAGTCTGTCTGGATATTATAAGACAATGTTATCATCTACAAGTATTAATATCATATTTTTCTTATGCCACTGGATGATGTAGAACTTTGAACACAATACTGAAAACACTACATTTATATCTTTTCATTTTTATATCTACTGATAAGAATACAGTGCAGGTAAATGCTTTATCAGGTTATGAATATATCCTTGTATTTCTAGCTTGCTAAGCGTTTTTCAAAATTAATTAGCAATGGCTATTGAATTTGATCAAATGATTTTCATCATCCATTAAGAAGATCATATGTTTTTCTCTTTTAATCTATTATAGTACTAAATTATATTAAATTTCCTAATATTGAGTAATCCTTTCAATTCTTGGATGAAGTTTCCTGTCTCATGATGTGTCATTCTTTTAATACTTAACTAAATTCTATTGATTAATATTTTGTTCATCTATTTTGTACCAAAATGAGTTTAATCTGGACTCAATTTACTTTCTGAATTTTTGTGACTATATAGCATAATTTTGATCATGAAATTTCTGTCTTTTCAGTACTCTATAACATTTAAAAAATATAAGAAATGTAAATAGATGTAAACATCTGGTGCTAATTGAATGAAGTAGATTTTTTAATTTTTTTGGCTTATTAGTCTATTAGGTCATCTAACAAATTTCAGTAAAGATTAAGAATTTGTATGTTTTCTAGATCTAGTTCCATTTCATTGAACTAACTTAGGTATTCAAAAATGTTTGTAAAGCATATTTCCTTTTATAATGTTTTAAATTATTTCCAATAGGGTATTATAAACATTTAATTTTTAATTATTTATGCCTTAATGAATTTTACCTTCCTTTATCAAGCAAGAAAGCATATGTTATAGATTATTTTAAAGACACATTTTATTCTATTGAAGCATGTTTTTAAACATATTTATTTCTAGTTTTATTCTTACCGATTGCTTATACTTCTATATTGATCTTTTCCTTTATATCTTAAGAATGTATATCTCATTTTTAAACTTGTTTCCTTTGAACACACACTTCAGAATACTGCTTTTTAAGAAGTACCAATGGGAACACATTCTGTATGCAGTGCTTCTTATATTGTTCATTTTTAACCATATTATAATTTCAGTACTTATTTCTCCAAATGTCATACAGAGATTTACTGGTTTTAGAGCTTTTTATATGAAGTAGACTTCATTTTTTAACTTTTGATTTCTAATAAATCAATTCCATTTTGATAAAAAAATATAGCCTTTAAATTTTTTCTTCCTGGAATTTTTGAGATGTTCTTTCCAGTCTAATGCATTATTTTTTATAAGTGCTCCTCTAGTATTAGAAATATGTCTTTTCTTTCTTTCTTTCTTTTGGTATTAGGGATTGAGTCCACAAGTGCTTTACCACGGAGCCACATACTGAATCCCCCTTCTTTTTTCATTTTAAGAAGGTTCTCATTAGGTCCTTAGGGACTCTCTAAGTCCTTGAGATTGGCCTTGAATTTGTGATCCTCCTGCCTCAGCCTTCAGAATCGCTGGGATTACAGGTGTGTGCTAGTGCATCCAGCTGTTTTCCTTTTTTACTCAGGACAATATTTTTCTTTCCTACAGGCATCTATAAATCTGCTGTTTTTATTCAGGTCATCTATGTCTTAACTTATTTTTTTTTTGTCTATTTTAATAACATTTTCTAAGAGTTGTGAGCAACTATATATCATCTTGTCTGAATTTTTGTACATCACAAAGATAAACTGCATAGTGCCCTCTTCATGTAGCTCAATGTTGTGCTGCTGCTTGAGGAATGGATGTCAACAGCTGTTCCATTTTCTTGGAATATTGTACTTTATAATATCAAAGGAATGAATACTCCTTTATTATTCAATCTTTAGTGCTCATACTACTTCATTAAGCTGATCCTTTTAAGTAAGCATGAATTAAATGTCATCTTATCTTATGGCATTGTTTAGTTAAATTCCAAATACATGCATGCACAGTATGAGTGTTTTATCAGGTAGTATTATTAAGAATTTTGAGTGTATTTGAAAGAGGAATCTGTTATGTATCAGTAAGTGTTTATGCTTCAAATATCAAATGACATTTTAACCTGTCCCATTTCCTTATTATAGTATTTTTTAAAAAATATTGTTTCATGAATATACATAAATGTGAAATCCTTGTGGTATATTCATATATGTATATAATTTGGTCAGTTGTTATTTTTTACTTAAGTTTCATACATAGACAGGTCAAGAGAGATTATCATGAAGAGAATATATCCAAGACTCAAGCTGTGACAGCTTTCACAGATAATAAGTTCATGCTTGTTTTGATGGATATCCAATACTTAAATCTGGTGATCCAAATATGTGTGTCTACCCAATTTTATATATCAAAAATATCATAAAGGAAATTCTCGTAATTTTAACTAAAGAGTTAAAATAAGTTTCTGAGAGTTAAGCTAAACATACAGAGAGATGTATGACTACTAAAATTAAATAAAATTATTTTCAGAAATTCTCTAAGCATTTTTTTAAAGTAACTAGATACTTTGCTGTAGGGGAGGACATATAATGAAAGGAGAAAGTAATCTTATTCATGAGAATATAATTAGTAGCACTTGATGACACACTTTAAGTGAGAACCTGATTCTTTGCCCAAATTTGAATTGAATATGTATTTGGCTGGACTTAAAATTTTTATATAGTTAAAATTCTATAGTTTCATAATTAAATCATGAAAAATTCTACTTGTATGTTCTGCAAAGTGATATACAGATCTACTTTTATTCTTATTTTGTTATTTTAAAAAACATTAATTCATCAAGTACTATGATTAATGTTCACAGCTGCATGGCACTTAAGCTTTCTGAACTGTCAGAAATGTGAAAAATTAGGGCAACTATCTCAAAGGGTGCTTATAATGATTTTTTAAAAAACATTTAGCTTTTGTGAGTGATTTATAAAAGTCGCTTATTATTATCATCATCATGATTATTTAGCACCATGAAGGGAAATAAAAATAAAGTTAATAAAAGGGGAAAACAAGCACTTCTGAACTATTTTGCTTTCCAAACATGCCATATTTATGGGGAAATATCTCTACAACTAATATTACTAATATATATATATATATATATAAGTAATATTAGTAATATTAGACACAGTAAGTGCCATATATATATATATATATATGGCACTTATGTGCCATGTATATTACAAAATCAATTAATCTTTGACACCCTGTTTTGAGACGAGTGCTCTTATTATCAAGCTCTGTTTCTGTAAGAGCAAACCTAAAGATTCTGAGGTAGGGAATTGCCTGAGATCATACAGTATATAGTGGAAAAGCAAATATTCAAACCTGGGCAATCCAGCTCCAAAGGCCATCCTCTGTGTCTCTGGACAGGGCTGACTTTGAGCTTGAGTGTAGGCTCTGTCTCCTACTAGTTAGCTGACTTTGATCAGGTTGACTAGTCTCTTTCTATGCCTCATGTTGTCATCCAAAAACAAGGAAATGTGAAGACATAAATAAGAACATGTATTGGACAGTGGTTTGATGACTACATGAAACTGCTGGCCAAACATTTAGCCCAGTAAAGCCTCCCTAACTAATAGCTTACAAGCACTTTATTTCAGTATATTTCAAATTCTTATTTGTCAATGATTTTTTTCAAGTTATGGAGAACAAAGTATAAGTCAGAAGCTATTTCCATAACTACTGGCTATAATACTTTTCAGGTTTTTTAGTATCTCTAGGCTCAAATTCTAGAACCCTAAAGAGAAATATACAAAAGCCAAATGTGAAAAACAACTATTGACCCAAGTAATACTGGACACTCATGGGAATTTAAAAGTGAATGAGAAGTAGTACTTATTCACAGGATGTTTATCATTTGTGGGGAGCATTTCTGCAACGAAATGTAAATTACTTAGCAGCATGTTGAAAACAACATTAATTTTTTTTTTCTTGTGGTGCACTGGCCTTTGAACCCAGGATAGAGGTTAGCCTTTTATTATTTGGTGTATGCCTGATTTCACATAAGAGAAATCCATTAGTTGTAGTTTAAGCAAAATGAAGGAGGTCATCAGAATAGTACAGGTGCATCTCCCATTCCCAGTCAACAGAAGTAAAATCAGGCTCCTTGAAATATAAGTTTTACATTCAAAGCTGTCAGGGACCCACGACTGCTCACTTCTCATTTTCTTTCTGTCTTTCTTGCTCTGTCCTTTCATGGACTTCCAGCTTATCTCCCAATGCTACTTTCCTCTGCAGAATATAAAGGGCTGAGGGCTCAGCTCTTAAATTTTGATGTGCTCACTTATAGCTATTATGATTCCATATTTTCAAATTTGGAGAGCATCCAAAGTGGGAGACAATACAGTTTTCACCCAATTTTGGCTAGGTGTTTGCTCATTTATCATTCTATCCCAGACATTTGGGATATATGAAAGGACCTGCCTTTGGGAACTTCACACTCTCAAGGGAAAAGGTGTTTCAAAACAATCCTCTAGACACAGTAAATATGATAAAGAAGTAGTTCAACCAAGATACTATGGAAAAGGTGGAAAGGGAAGCAGAGGCAGAAATAATGGAATACTGAGGCAGGGATAAAGAAGAGGTTCAGTATTAAATAAGATGATTAAGATAGATCTCATTAAATGGGTGACATTTGAGAAAAAGACTGAAAGGTGAGGGAGTTAGCTCATCCCTTATCTGGAGGAATATGTTCACATACTGGGTGCCAGGGATGGCAGAGTAGATCACTTTGGAGGGGACATATGATATCCATCATAAAACAATAGTTTTTGGTTTGTCTGCTGATGGTAATAACGGGGGCTTTCAGGAAGAAGAAGCAAAGGGAATAGAACAGTGAATGGGGAATGTCTTAGAGGCAGAAGGTTGCTGGCTAGTGTTTGTTGTGTGAGGGCTGAAGTAGTTGAGAAAAGCAGGCAAGTGAATTGAATGGAGTTGTAGGGAGACCAAGCCAAGGACTCAAATGCTTTCAAAGTGAGAACTGTCTCCCATGTGTCCATCATCCCATAATAAAGAATTAATTTAAAAAATATCTTTGGATCCAGGCATGGTGTCATACTCCTGTAATCCCCAAGCAGGAGGATCACAAGTTCAAGGCCAAACTGAGCAACTTAGGCAGACCTTGTCTCAAAATATAAAAGAGCTGGGGATGTAGCTGAATGGTAGAGCTTCCTTGGATTCAACACCCAAAACAGCAGAACAAATAAAAATAAATTGGCATAGCAGAGATTCCCTTCTCTGTTCCTAATATCAATGTAAGCATGTTTTAAATAATTTTATGTATTTACATGGTTCCCTATTAAATAGAGCACCCACAGGATTCACATTGAATTTTAGCCTCCTTAATCAATAGCTATGAATTCAAAGATAAATCATACAACCTCATTGAGACTTCATTACTTTACATTCAATGTTTAGACAGTAATATTTACCTATATGAATTGCTGGGATAAATCAATATGGTGAGTCATGTAAATTGGTTGAACAGCACTGTTTTGTGATGCTCTAAGTTTATTCTCTCTCAATTTCATCTTGGCCATTTTGCATTCTGGACTAACATGGCAAAGATTCCATCAAAAACAAAAATTTTAATTAAGCTTTAATAAGATTATAGAAAAGCAAATATATGTTGAAGCTATTTTGAACATGAAAGAGTGTGGGACTCAAGAGACAAATTTATACATGTGTTAACACAACAAACATTGGTGGCCCTATGCCTGTGTGACACAACTTGGACTTTGAAATTAAAGTACTTGGTAAATTGGTTTATGAGTCAATGAAAAATGTATTGGTAAACAAATCAATAAATTAAAATAATTTCTTTTTGTAGTATAATACTTTTTTTCCTAGATGTCATAATGGACATGAAGTTGCATTTATTAGACTCACCTTAAGTATAAGGATACCAACTTTTTCTCTCTAAAATAAACAAGGAACTAATTATGTATTTAATACCATTAGTATACTTAAATGCAGAATGTGAGGCTATAAATGTTAGTTTTTGAAGTATGCTAAAAAATTTATATATAGTTTACATATAAAGTTAATTTAGATATAAAATTATATAAGTGTGTTTCACTATACTATCAAATCCTTATAAGGGAGAAATAAGGGAAACCACAAATGAAAGAACCAAAGTTATAATGAAAATTCAAGTACAAATTACATTTTCATTTTTTTCAGATTTAAAAAGGGCAGTAAATTTGTTTTATGCAGCATTTAGAAAACTTTCTTGTTTTTTTATTTTTAAAATTTTTGTTTATTTATTTATTCTAATTAGGTATATATGACAGCAGAATGCATTTTGATTCATTGTACACAATTGAAGCAAAACTTCATTTCTCTGGTTGTACACCATGTAGCATTGATCCATATGTGCCATCATACATGTAGAACTTTCTATCGAATCAAGTCCATTCATATCTCACCAAGATTGACTTGGCAAAATGCACTTATTATTTGACATACTTCTTGACTTCATGAGCTTTTCTGAACTTAATGTTTCCTTGTAGTCATTTTCAGTTTTGACTAGGGAGCCCATGTAAAGTATTAAGGCTTTTTGTGTGGCGTGAGTTTGAGAACAACCAGTAGCAAGCACCCTCCCTTCCTGTCCACCTGTCTGCTTGCACTACCCCACACAACCCTGAAAAAGAAAAAAATTCAACAAACGAATCTCCAACCCTTACCTCCTCCATCACAGAGACTGTTTCATTGTGTCCTAAAGCATTCTCTCTTAGTAAGGAAATTTAGTAAACTGGAAATAATTGTAGGTGATGTCATACCTATATTAGCAACTACCAACTCATGTTTTCAATGATTTATTTTGAACTGTGACTGAGACCTGAAAATGAACCACTTTGAAAATGTGAAATGGAAACAGGATTATCTGTATCTATTGAATGTTATTATGAATAAATGGAGGTCATTATGGAGATCAGGTGTGAAGAAGTTTTAAAGGAAAGAGGATTCTTGAAAGCAGGAAAAAGGTTGAATGAAAAACTTCACACTAGACCTAGGTCTCAGAGTAATTTGATATACAGAAAGACAACTATTTATTTCCTATTTCAGAGTCATTGTATCATAGAGTTATATAGTAAAGAATAAAGCTAGCCAGGATCTTCATATTCAAAATAAAAGGCATATGGCAGAATCATTTTCAGAAAATAAAAATTTTATGAACTTAAAACCTACCCTCAGCCTCCCAGATTGCAGACACTTAGTCTTGCTGCAAATATTTCCTCAAAGATAAATGTGAATTTGTTTTCCTCTTTCAGATTTGCTAAGAACCCAAAGATTTATAATGATTTTGATGCCAATTATTCTGGGCAACAAAAGAAAAAATATCATGGTGAAATATCTTCGAGACAGCTTTAGAGATATATATAATAAAACACTTAGCTGATGAAAATATCTGTTGATTTGATGTGCTTTTAAATATTAGCTTTAAATTTTATGATCTGTCTGCTGCTCTATCCTTTTCTTGATCTTGGAGAAAGCAGGAGGCCTTTCAAATTGGAAAATATGTGTCTTCCTCTATGTTGCTTTTTACAAACTTTGTGATGGTGTATGTCACCCAGGATTTAAAAAATGCAATGACTACATCCTCTCTGGCAGAAGGAGATCTTTTAAGCTTGGTAAAGTAGAGCAGACTGTTGTATATAATATACACTATGCCTCATTTTCCCTGAGACTATCAAATAAAATCACAGCTAGTAGAGAAGACCACTTTAGATCATCTGCTTTTCAGGTAAGCAAGGACATTCCGTTTCCTGTGTTTTCTAAAGCCCTTTATAGGTTGCACTTGTTCTCTTCATGTGACAAGGCATACCACCTATTCCTTGACACTTTTGGAATCCCAGAGAATTAATGAGCAAATACCCATATCTTCATAGTGAAAGACAGCTATTGATGTTCTTGTTGTCTCAATGTTTACAGGATATAAATTATTAGAGTCCAGAATTCTTCCTACTTGGTCTGCAAAGATGTTCTTAATGGCAGATGGTGATTACAGTAAAAGTTCTAATTGGTCAAATGCATTCTATAATTTTTTGCTTATATGTTCTTCAATGGTCCTATTACTTTCTGGAATTCTCTTTTCTTTCCTGTCTGACTTCTCTTCCCCATCAATCATGAGTTGACAGGACCTAGTGGTTAGGAGATAGATCATCTTTATCCCCCTATAGAAAAGTTAAGATTTAGGGAATCTATAAATTCCTACTAAACTCTGGCTCAGAGATAAAAGATAGAAAATAAGAGATAGGGAGAGGGAAAAAGAATGAGAGGCAGTGCCTGGTGCCATGGTTCAGGAGTTGAACACGATGAGCAGGTTTTCAAGGGAAAGAAGGAAACAGGGAAAGCTGCCAAGTTTTGGTGGGTTATTTTCATTTTTGGTCTTTTGAAACTGTGTGACTTACCTTTTTGAGTAAGAATAGGACCTTTAAATCCCATTTTGATAAGAACATCTCTGATATTTCCACATGTCAAGCCCTTGATTGGCTGTTATCTCTTGGTCATAATTAAGGTATAGGAATTTGATGAGACTGGGGATCTGGGGTCCATTTGACAAAGCCATAGTGCCTCCAGATGCTGCTGACTTCTTCTTCTCTCTTCTTCTTGCTTTTAAAGTCACTTAAAAGGGCCTTCATGTGGGCTGGGGCTGTAGCTCAGTGGGTGAGTGCTTGCCTAGCACTTGTAAGGCACTGGGTTTGATCCTCAGCACTGCATATAAATAAATAAATAAATAAATAAATAAAAGGTTTAAACAGGGGCGGTGGGCGGGGGTGGGGGGTGGCTTCAAATAGAAGACTGTGGGAAAACCCAAACAAGGGAGTGAAGAGTCTTTCAGAAAATCTTTACTTTGTGATTTACTAAAACACACCTCTCCTGAGGAAAGGTGCTCCAAGATGACTTGTGACAAGTGTTGGTGTGGGAAGCCAAGCCTCTCTGAGAAAATAGTGTAGGTATTAATAAATTAAATTATTCTGACAGTGCTCAGCACATCTCCCCATATACCTTTATAACTTTTTCGTGACATTTCTGCACTAAGTAGAATAATGCAGTGTAATGATAGGACTAGGCCATCATTACACTTCAGAATGTGTGTGCTCTCTAGTGCTATGGGATCTCATCACTGTCCCAAGTTGGATCCTTTTGCTATTAAATGCCATCCAATTGTGCTTTTAAGCTATGCTAAGCTGCTCCCATAATGGTGTTTTCTCATTTCCTAGGAGATAAGAAATCGCTGCTAAAATAATCCAGAATTTCTTGGCATTTGTTCTTTTAGTTTATTTTGCATAATGAAAACGGTTTCACATATTTTTAAAATAAATCTTTTAATAAGAAGACAAAAAACTAAGAGAAAAATTATAAAATTATGAAATTGTAAATATTTGATAGTAATATTTTTTCAAGCATATATAATAGCCACATGCGATTAGGTAGGAAGATAGATAAACAGATGAGTATGGTGCATACTTATGTATAGATAATCAGTTCTGCTGCATGTTCTGTGCATGCCTACAAACCTCCATGCTATGTACAGTCAAACAATAGAACCTTAGAGTTTTATTGATGTAGGGGCAAAATGTCTTCATTAGTGACATTAAAAAAAATGGACTGGGATCTAATACAACTGGTAGTGGAATTTACACATAAATGGTTAAACTATACATAAGTATTATAATAAATGCAAAACTTTACCTTTAAAATATAACTGAAGATCTTCGGGTCTTTGTGACAATGAGTGGGAAGGTCTGCAACTTTTGAGTCACTGTGAAATGGTGGGAAAGGGTTATCTGAATGTGAAGGCAGGTCATAAAATCAAGTGTGGATGGATGCAGGTCATAGACCCAGAACCAAACATCACTCTTAAATGATCTTTTACATCATTAAATTTGGGCGCAAGTTTTTCTCTGCTATGTAGGTCCCTTGAGGAATGTGGTTATGATAAGTATTTTATTTGATCAAAAGTGAATATTTGACTCATGTACAGCTTCTTTAATTACCTTCTGTGTTTCTGTAGAAATTTTGTTTTCTTTGTGGCTTTCTCCTCTTCACCTGCAGCTTTGCTTAACAACTGAAGGCTTTGCATATTGTAAGGATGGGTGAGACCACAAAACCAGCTACAAAGGCAGTAATAAGAGTCACTACTACAGGATTTGGGGCTAAGTCCTATAAGGTCCTCAACACAGGACTCTACATTGTTGCACAATCTGTTTTGAATTTGAGGCAGGATGTTGAAAGACATTTGAGATGTTGGATGAAGATTCTTTTCTTTTTAAAATACATATGGGAAAGTTTACCCAAAAGAAAAATTAATCAAATGTAATCTTGTAGGAAGACACATGAAATGAGCAGAGGGAGCTGCTAAACTCTCTGGGCATGGGGAGAGGCATGATTTCCTGGCAGAAAGATTCCGATTTTATTGTGCTTTGTGTATCAATTAATTGATGGGCTCTTGGAGTTTGTTAGCTAACTTTTCTTATCAGTCTTTCCTGGAACTAAGGGAGCATTTTTTCAGCTCCAGGCATTTGCATTTTGTATATCCCTGCCCATCAGTTCACTGATGGTCTTCTGCTCTTATTTAGTGCACACTTAGTGTGCATATGCTCATTCACAATTCACATTTTGCTGCAAATATTTCCAAATGTATCAATCACCTTGGAGCAAATTTGTGTTTGGAAACAAGCACTATAGCTGAAATGATAGTTTAAACATGTTGCCTACATGCTATATATATTTTATTGAATTGTGCATGTGATAATTTTACTGTTTTACTATACTTCTTTGTCTTGTAAGAAAGAACAAACTCCCCCGCCACACAATCTTTCCACTACCACAACATGAGGCAATAAAGCTTAAATACAGAAATTTTCGTATATTTTTTAAAAGTGATGAGCAGTAGGATGACATTTTAGGGGTGGGGGTTGGAAGAATATCAATATGGTATTTTAATTTAAATAAATAATTCCATATTACTTTTCAAAAAGGTTGCAAAATATCATGTTTATACCAATAGTATTTAAGACTATTATCCCTACAGTCATCACCAGTGGATATATTATATATATATATATATATTTTATATATATATATTTTTTTTCAAAGTCATTTAAAGTCTAAAAGGTATTGTTATCTTATTGCTATACTAATTTGCATTTACCTGAATAATAGAGAGAATGAAAATATTTTCAAACATTTAGTTGTATCTTGTATTGGTGACTTTCGGATGCCATAATCTATCTTTTGCTCATTTTTCTGTTGTTTCCACTTTGTTATTAAATTATAAGGGCCATTATATGTTATGAAATTAATCTTTTGTAGTCATGTATCTTACAAATGTAAAATAGTTATAAATTGATTTTATTTATAGCTTTTGCAAATATGTAGTCAACTGTATCTGTCATTTCCTATTCTGGTTTACTTGTTTGGATTAAGTTTCTTTGTCATATATGTTCTTTGTTATGTGACTGTCTTCATTACATACGTGCAAGTATTTGCATAACATTGTCACCCTGACAGGTAATGATATCCTTTTTGATATAGGAATCTTGTATCTTTGCCTTTTATCTCAACAGTTAATAGGTATCATTCCACTATTACAGCTTCCAATGAGGTAATCCATTGCTAGATTAATTTTTTTATGTTACTTCTTTCTCCTGGCAGAAGGTTCTGATTTTATTATACTTTTTTTTTTTTTTGTCAATCAATTGATAGGTTCTTGGTGTAGACTAGTTAACTTTTCCTATCAGTCTTGCCTGGAACTAAGAGAGCTCTATCTCTTGGAGCATTATTCAGCTCAGCGGAAGAAGATAGTTATTATAACTTCAATTTCATCTATTCCTTTTTCCCCCCTTCTGTAATGTATATTATTCAAGTATTAAGCTCACAAGCTTTTAAATTCTTTTCTGATGTTATTTCCTCTGTTCATTCCCCAGTCTGTATTCTAAAATACCCTGAATTCTTTTTTTTTTTTTTTTTTTTTTTTACCCTGAATTCTTTTAATGGAGAATTGCCTTCAGAAGCTTAGGAAAAAGGGGTTGTTGCATTTAGGTTTTAGATGTGTCATTACTGTAGACCTAGTTAGTGGACAGAGCCTGGAAACATGGTGTATGTGTGTGTGTGTGTGTGTGTGTGTGTGTGTGTGTGTGTGTGTGTGTGTATGAGAGAGAGAGAGAGAGAAAGGTCCTAGAAAAATTTTACCCCTTCAAGGACCATGTGAGCCCACTGTACGGTAAGTCTGGAAAGCCATGTATGTTCCAAAGCTTCCCTAGAAGTTGGCCAAAGATTTAAAACAGTTTGACTTTTCCCTTGCCTCCTTCCTACCTCTAACCTCTATAGGCATTGAGCCCTTAAAAATAATCACATTCATGAAACTTTGACTTAGTATCTGCTCCCAGAAATCCCATGCAGATGTACATATATAAATATATATGTAATATATAAGTGTGATGTCATAAAAAACAGGCATTTATGTAATATATAAATAAAATTAAGGATATAATATATAGTAACATTCATGTTATAAATATAAATATAAAATCATATGTATCTATGTGTATCATATTCATTTATTTATATTTTATATTTATCTATACATTTGAAAACAAGAGTTCACAATGACACTTATCTTTTCATATTTTTAGCTTCCTTCATATAGAGTGCCTTCCTCTATTGTTGTGTTAACCTGTCTGCTAACCTCACTGTCATCCTCCCTCCAGCTCACTCCTACTGCACCCTTACCCTGCCCTATATAGCTGCTTAGTTCCAACAAAAAGAAATTGCTTGCACACTATTGAGGATGATCAGCTCACTATCTTTGAGCTCTGATGGTTGTACCCTGCTCACCTCATTCCCAGCTCCTGTGTTGATCAGCTCAGGTTCTGTGTGAAGGAGGCCTATAAATACCCATGTCACTCTGCTTGGTCTCTGCAACCCGCTCTGAGTCACAGTAGCTCCCATCTCCCCTTTCTAGCGCAAACAGAAATCTGTGCTATTTGTAGCTGCATAATAGCTAATGACTCAAGTATTTAGGGCAAGAAGAGGAAGGGTGGGGAAAAGAGGAAAACCACCCTATATTTTGAGATTCATTCTGTTGTTGCCTGAATCAATAGTTGTTCATTTGATTTATGAAGTAGTACTGCACTGTATGGTTACACCACAATTTGTTTATTCATTTTCTTAATGATAGACACCTGAGTTGTTTTAGTTTTTGTTATTATGAATAAAGCTACTCTGAGTGTTTTGGTGTACATGTTTTCAATCCTCTTGTATAAATAGCTAGGAATATAATTTCTTTATAAGAAGCTATCAAACCAATTTCTAAAATAGTTTTTATCATTTTACACTCTACCAACAATATACAAGGATTCTCTTTGCTGTACCACCTGGCTACCATTTTGAACTCTCAATCTTTTCTGTCCTTGTGGGTAAGTAGTTCTAATTCGTTGTCTTCTAAGTAGGTCTAATTCATTGCCTTTTTAATCTGTATCGCCTTCAGTACTAATAAGTTAGAACATTTTTTGCATATACATATTTTCCAGTTGTACAACAGTTTGGAAAGTATCTGATCAGTTCTTGAACATTTTATTAATTGGCAAAATAGTTTGATTATTCTATACTCTTACATTATACCACTTCCTTCGTATACATACAAATAATTTATATGATATATGTAGTGAAATTATATTCTCCTACTCATTGGATTATATTACCTATTTTCTTAAAGATATTTCTTCAGAAGCAGAAGTTTTAATTTTGATTAAAATTTTTACTATCTTGTTTGTACTCAATGTTTATTGCTTTCTTTTAACTGTATAAGCAATATTATAAGACTACTTAATCTTATAAGACCATTTTAATGTTTTTTTTTTTTTTTAAAGAGAGAGTGAGAGAGAGGAGAGAGAGAGAGAATTTTTAACATTTATTGTTTAGTTCTCGGCGGACACAACATGTTTGTTGGTATGTGGTGCTGAGGATCGAACCCCGGCCGCATGCACGCCTGGCAAGCGTGCTACCACTTGAGCCACATCCCCAGCCCCATTTTAATGTTTTAAAGATATATTTTTATATTTTATTCTAGTTAGTAGCTTTATAATTTTTAGGTCCATGTAAATGTCCATGATCAATCCCAACTAATTTTTGTATATGGTCTGAGGTAGTTCTTAATGTGTGATTATTTATAGGTGGATTTCTAGTTTTCCAGAATCACTTGATAAAAATAAGTCTGTATGTTTCCTTAAGTTCTACTGGAAAAATGTGTTGAAAATCAAGTGATGGAATAAGTACTTTTATTTGATAATTTTTCATGTATCTTATTTTAATTAATTTTTATTTATGTTAAAATTCACAGAGAGCATGTTTATGTAATGTCAAGACTTTGAAATTTGCTAAGGCTTGTTTGGCCCAGCATAGGGTATCCATTTTTGTGAAAAGAATGTATACTCTGCACTTCTGGAGTATTGAGCTCCATAAATGCCAATTGGGTTAACTTGGTTGGTAGTGTTGTTTGTTACCACTGTCTCTTTTATTTTTTCCTACTAGTTTCATCAGTTGCTGAAAGAATAGTATAAAATTCCCAGCTCTACTGTGAATCAATTCATCCCCCGACTTTTTTTTTACTTCATAATTTTGAAGATCTGTTTTGAGGCATATACATATTTAGAACTATTTTTCCCAATTTTAACTCTCACATTTTATTTTTTATAGTACTCCTCATCTTGATTTCTATCTTCTCTGTTATTAAAATAGCCATTCTACCTTCCATATGGTTAGAGTTATATGGTATTATTAAAGACCACCCTTTTACTTTTTCTTAATTTTTCCTTTATACTTAAAGTATATTTGTTTAAAAAGCACAGTTGGTTCCTACTTTTATCCATTTTTTTCTGCCTTTAAAAAAAATTTATTTATTTTTCAGTACTGAGGATCAAACCAGGGATACTCTACCTCTGAGCTACATCACCAGCTCTTTTTATGTTTTATTTTGAGACAGAGTCTTGCTAATTTGCCCTTCAATTTGAGATTTTCCCCCCTTTGTTTCCTGATTATCTGGGATTATAAGCAGGTACCATTACACTCAGCCATACCTTTCATTTGATACCCTTTATCCATTTATAGTTGTTATTACTGATAAAGTTAGATTGAAATCTGTCATTATCTTGCTACTTGTTTTCTATTTCATAATACAGTATTTAATAACAAGCATAGGATTTGCCAAGGTATATATATTATAACCACACCAAATTGTGAACAAATTTTTGAAATTCCCTGAATATCCCTGTGAAAGCATTAATCAGGGAAATGAAGTGTTAGTAGGTCTGTTCTAGATCCTGTGCTCTCAGGTTTTAACCACTTTTCTTTAGAAATGTCCACTACTATAGACAGATTTAAGTATGAATATATAAACTTAGTCCTGATTTTTCCTGAAACACCTTTTACTATGTATTTGTATATTGATCATATGTTACTTATTCCCCAGCACATGAATGTATTCTAATACTGCATAACCTATGTGATTGTCTTTACATGCCACTATTTAGGAACAAGCCACCAGGGTCTAGAAATTTTCTAGAAGAGTAAAATATAAAGATACCCTTTATAAGGTAGTGGGTACAACTGAAGTAGATTTCAGATATGAATTTAGCAATCAGGGATCGAAGCTTCAAAATTATTTCTCATTGAATCAGCCCACATAACAGAGTGACACACACATTGTATTGCAATTTCTCTGTATCAGCATACCAGCATTTCCTACATTAAATATATCAGGGTCTCATTCTCATGTACCTCTTTTACCTTTAAGTGTGGAGCAATGTCTGAATGACAGGCTATTGATATAAATTGCTGAACTTGTCTAGAATAATATTTTTTGAGTTTTTTTTTGTTTGTGTTTGTGTGTGTGTGTTTGTATCACACACTTTCATGATACCAAAGTTCTCTCTTCTGAGGACAATCTAAAGAAACACCACCATGAAATGTCTTTGAAAGAAATAGCTTTGAAAGAAATAGTTCCCTAAACCTATCAGCTTTATGATAAGGTACAAATAAACAAAACTAAACAAAACAAAAAAACCCTGAAATGTGTGAAAAATGCAAAATAAATAGCATAGAAGATGTAGTTGCCCTGTCTTGATTGTTTCTCCTTTAATTCATTTTACTTTTGTTTGATAAAAATATGTAGTGCAATAGTTCAACATTTTATTATGCTGGCAGTGCCACTCTGCTGATATATCTATTGTAGTATAAGACTATCACAGCAATTTTGTGGGTAATTAAAGTTTTTTCTCATATGTAATGTACTTATTGAGTAATGCAAATTGTCAGAATTGTGGAACGTTCATTTAAATATTCATGTGAATACTCATTTAAAAACAAATTTGAGGGCCCCCATGCGGTGGCGCACGCCTGTAATCCCAGCAGCTCTAGAGGCTGAAGCAGGAGGATCACGAGTTCAAAGCCAGCCTCAGCAATGGTAAGGCACTAGGCAACTCAATGAGACCCTATCTCTAAATAAAATACAAAATAGGGCTGGGAATGTGGCTCAGTGGTTGAGTGCCTCTGAGTTCAATCCCCAGTTTCAAAAAAATAAAAAAATAAAAAAACAAATTTGATCTTCAGAATGAAGAAAGAGGATGGACATCATATTTAATTTATATATATTTTAAAGAAGTATTTATCCTGAAGTGGCTACCACCATTATTTCCTACTTGGTCTATGGGAATCTACAACTAATAGCAAGTTACTGATTCAGATACCCCACATCTCAAAAATCATTCTTCAATGAACAAAACCAATGAATCTCATATGGTAAAGCAATATGTTGCTACAAACCTTTTAGTACCTGGCCCTTAACTTTGACAGTAGACATTCTCTATTTTACTGAATAACTAAGTTACAAAGTGCATATAGATGCTGCAGAATATTCTGTCTTGATTTTTACATAGCTAACACTGAAATACAGCTTTGCTTTTAAAATAACCTGTATAATTAAGTTTAGCAAAAATAAGAAGGCAACAGAACAAAATAGTAGACCTTAAATGATTAGATTTAACTCTAGTGATTGCTTTAGATTTGTGAATTTTACATATTTCTAATACAGAATTAATTTTCTCTCAGAAAAAAAAATCTTAGCTTTTATTCTGTCTCTAGCCTGTGTTCTCCTATATTATTTTATACATCTTTGAAGCATATAAAATGAAGCCCTTGACAGTTATTTCTTCCTTGGCTTGAGACAGCAGTGTACCGTTCATATACTACATAGATCTCAACATTTTATGAGGTTTCACAGAAAGGCTGAAATAAACCCAGGTTTTATGTGTCAAAACATACCTGTCAAATATATTAGTGTCTTTGCAATTTACCTGTTGATGAGAAACACAGACATTATTAATGACAAGGTATTTTCTTTTTTTGAAAGATCCTCTAAAATCAAATTCTAATTAATTTCTATTTGGGCTTGAGTTTACTGTACTTATGCCGTTTGTATTCCCCTAAGACCCAAGCATAAGAAGTATATGTGGTCTCGGCATTTTAACCAATGCTAGAAAAAGGCAAAAGCTCAGAAAGAATTTGAAAAGAAAACAAGAGATGATATGGAGCCATAATTCATCTTTAATTTCAACATGTGTGACTTGTTTGAATCTGAAGTGTTGTTAATCTGACATTTAGAGTTCACTATATTTATTTATTTATTTAAAGTATGGGAGATGGATAATAAGCTCTGGCTAATAAGATTCCTTGTTGTAGAAAAAGAAGTAACACAGACACATTGTCCAAGTTCACTGAAAAAGCTATTTCTTTGCTTTCTGTGCTATCATTCAGAGGCACCAACTTGCCACTTCTTTGTCATCTGCAGAAGCAAAGAGCACACAAAGGACATCCTTGACAGAGGGACATTTTTATAAGACACTTTTATTTCCTACAGAGATATTTCACTTTCACCCCTACCATATCTCCATTATTTAACACAGGAAATCTGAAATCACTGTTTATGTGGATTTTTATGCTAGTTTTGCAACCAGGAAGGCCAGTCTTGCCTACGCACACACAGAGAGAAAAAGGCAGTGTAGTGCACCGAAAATGTGGCTTTCATTCTTCAATATTATTCTAATGTGAAATATTTAATTAACACTGGTTTACCCACAGTGTAGTATCTTCAGTGAGTATATTTTCTGAATATTTAATGAATAATGAAAAACATGATCAGGTAATATCAGAAGAGGATAAGTCTCATATTGTCTCATGGGGAAGAATACCAACCCACAGAGCAGGACAAGATTGACATATGAGGAACAACAACAAAAACCAGAACTTAAAATAGGTAAACTATTCATAAGTTTTAAGTTAAAATTCACTATTACCTTGAAAGAAAATCAGGACTAGGAGTATATCATGGAATAAGGAATCCAAAGCAAAGATACTCTCCTCTCATTAACTGTGACCCATTGGCTCATTTCAGAGAACTGAATATGTTAAATTGCAGTGAATTCTGTCCATAAGAAAATAAGACTCCACTTAATTTTATGTTCTCAACAATATAATACTAGAAAGGAATTATTGCCATTTTAAAATACATATAAACTGAGTGCAGGAAATTGTTACCCAAGATACTGCTTACAAATGCCAAAGACAACGTAGAAAATAAACCTTATGGTCCTCACTACATTGCACTTTCCTGCACTCCTCCGTGAGAAGCCTCATGTTTCTGATACTGTCTCTTAACACTTCAGAACCACTGAAGCCAATTTCTCAAAGATCACCTATTTTACAAATATCTTCTAATAAGTTGCTTAGGGACTGGAAGTAGACATTAGGTGAAGAACTGGGAATAAATTTTATTTTTAAAATTATACTTTACTTTTTTCTGTAAAAAAAAAAAAGCATCTTAAGATATCATCTGGGAATATCAAACCAAGTTTAGACAGCAATTAAAATATGACCTTTGAGTAAATGATGTATTTTTATACCAGCTTTTCTCCCTGTTCACTAAGTAAATATTTAGAGAAAAAGGTGAATGAAGGATGAAATATTAGGTTAGATTTATTCATAGGAATCAATGTAGCACCTAATATGTTCTGGGTATTGTATTGATTATAATTCCTATCAACTTAATTAATTCCTCTTGGTTTTGAAATCTCCAGAGTTTCCAAAAAAAATTAGAAATCAGATCACTACTACTTCTAACACAATAAGAGTATAGATCTTAATAGTTTAAAAAGTTTTGTGACTGCTTCTTTTGAAAGTTGAAAAAAATGTAGCTCAGCTGCATGGGTGAAATCCATTTTTTCAGTGATTCTCCAAGTATGGTCCCCTGGACCAGCCGTGTCAGCAAGATGCTGAGTCTTGTTAGTAATGCAAGTTTTGAGGTTTACCTCAGATCTACTGAATTAGAAACTGAGTGATGAACAAGACAATTTGCATTTCAACAAGTCCTCCAAGTGATTGCAATGCTTGCCGCTCTGAGAATCACTCCCAACAAAGCCAGGACACCTAGGCAGGCATTCTTTAAGCTTTATGAGAAGGCCAATGAGGTAAGCCACTGAGCACTGAAATCGGTAGGAGTCACAAAATAGATTTTGTTTGTTTCCCATGTCCATTTCTTTAACTTATACAGTAGCCACTTGACAGAGAAAAAAATATATTTTATTGTTGTTGTTGTTGTTTTTAGCAATACTGTCTCTTCAGCTTGGAAAAGTCTATTTTAAAAGAAAAATCAGCCATATGGTCCATGTGTATGTACATGTCCTTTGTCCCTTTGTTCTCATGGTCTGCATAGATGATTAAACATATTTTCTGAGGATCCACTTTTCTTGACTTTGAATAATATGGATTATTAATAATAAAATATTTTCCAGGAAAATTAAATTTGGTCTTCTATTAAATGATTTTATAACTTTGTCAAAAAACATCAGAATAATCTTGCTTTATAGAGTTCATTTAAATAGTTATTGCAGCATATGTTGCTTATAAATATTTCTATTTGAAACAATAGGTTTTTAAAGACACTTTAAAATTTTTTTGAGATTAATAAAATACTATGTAAAACATGGCATCTATAACATGATGGCATAGAAATACACAAGGTATAATTGAGTCAGTTTTTATACTCAGATGTTGATGTTATGCATATCATTTAGGCATTGTGGCTTTATAGATATATCTCTAACCACAAGTCTATATTTTAGAAAATAATTGTTGACAATTCAAATATTTAAAACATGTGTATAACATGGTGGTAATTTAAAGCGGCGTTTGACTTTATAAAAAGGAAACTATTTTTGTTGTTCAATTCAAAAAACATTTAAATGGAAGAGAGAAACCATAGACATCTATAAGCTTAACTACTGGGCATTTTATCTGTAAAGATGAAATGGTAAGTTCACTTAAAAGTTACCTGTGGTATTTTCAAAGACAGCAAAGGATTTTACTTTGCATATAGCGTATCTTTGCTTCTCATATGCTTCAAAGGATTAAACACTAAAGTCTTCTATTAAAGGGAGCTATTTTCTATGATTTTGATATTGGCCTAGATATTTTTGATGGATATTTTGATCAGGGTAAAATCAGAGACTATTAATATAAACAAATGGGCTTTCTACTTTACCCCTACATAGTTTTTAAAAGGCAAATGTACACATTTATCTTGTATTATAGAAAAAGAATAGGAAATATTTAAGAATTTTTTTCTCTTCTTTTCATTTCCATTATTCTCTGCTACTTCTCACTTGAAAATGAGATTTTAATGGCTAGATTTTTTTCTTACACACACACTCACACAAATTGAAACCTGACATTCTGATTGGAGATGAATAAATAGGAATGGAATCAAGTTCTCATTACCAGGTTGTACCTTTGTAAGTTCCAAGTAGGTGTAGATTCCTGTTCTGTAACTGTATGCAATGGAGGTGAGTGGGTAAGAGCTGGTTGACAGCACTGACTGACACTTCTGTAAACTAAGGCCAATTACAGGCACAGGTATGGATTCAGAAAAATGAGGAAAGCATAACTTTATTTCAAGTTTCTTCCAATATGCTTAAAAATGTCCCTGTCCTTGACTCAAACTTCAGATATTCCCCTTAAATCAAGATTCTACTGTAATACTTTATTTAACTGTCCTAAATATGAGGGGTCATTCTCCTCAGAATTATCTTACCACCAAATATCAAACATGTGCTGTCCAGCTTCCTATATCCTATAGTTTCCTTTCAGAATAACGGGTCCACTCCACTCCCTCAGGGGATTGATCCTAGAAGAGCAGTGCTCTATCACAGAACCATATTGTAACCATTTTTGTTTTCTATTTTGAGACACAGTCTCAGTAAGTTTCCTGGTGAGGGCCCAACATGGGATCTTCCTGCCTCAGTTTCCCTAGCCACAGGGTTTGTAGGTATGTAACACTGCACCCAGTTTAACAGATTCATTTTTAATCTTGATGATGCTAAATTTTTTAAAAAAATTAGAAACATAAATTTGTGAGATATTTACTAGAGAAGAGAGAGAGAAAGATATTTCCTATGTTCTTTTCTACTAGATGGGGATTATTAAATTTACAATGGGAAACACAAAGGTGGTAAATAAAATGAACCAAGTTTTTCCCACTGAAAATTTACCATATTACACATATATATAAATACACAGCATATGTACTTACACACACATATAAGCACATGTATTCAAAAGAATAAAATTAATTGCAGGTTTTTTTTTTTAATAAAAAGAAGGTCATAGTCACTAAATCTAAGTGATTTAGTTTTTTTACTCCATGGATGTCAGTTTCAGTGGTCAGGGAATTTATCTTTACTGTTTCTGAAGGAATCCAAGTTCTCAGAACTGCTAAAGGTGGTTCTTTGAAAATTAGACACTCTTGCAAAGAGCCAAGAGCCTCAAAGTGCTAACATCATAAAACAAGATGAGAAGAGACATTCTTTTATCCAACCTATGTTGTTTCCACATGGTACGAGCTGGTCCAAGCATGATATGAGCTGAATTCATGTGTCTATTTGTTTTAGGACCTCAAACCAAAATTATGAGGAAAACTTGTATGAAAACAGTAAAACCACCAGAGTCCTGGCAAAGGCATATGTCAAATAGTTCTGTCTAAATGTGCTATGATCAAAATTCAAAGATTACAATAAACATGAAAATTAACACTGAAGTGTCTTTGTATGATGACATAATAATCCGAAAGATATTTAAAATATTCAAAAATATAACCTACAACAACTGTAACTATGCTACAGCAACTATAAAATAAGAACAATATATGAAAATGATGAATGAATGTTATTAATGCCTTTATGAGATGAGAAAGTAGAAAGATCATTTCTCTATCATGTAAAGATATAGCAAGTAGGTGACCATCTTCAAATCACAGAGAGTGCCTCACCATGTACTTAATCTACTAGGAAATTGACCTTAAGTTTTTCAACTTTCAGAACTATAAGAAACATTTTTTTAAAAAAAAATTTAAGCCACCCATCTATGGTATTTTGGTACAGCAGTTCAAATTGACTAAGGCAGTCAGGCAGTCAGTCTTTTGGTATAGTGAGGATAGTCAGTCTTTTGGGAATCTAAATATCTTCCTTCTACTGAACTACAACACTAGCAAAGTAAAATATGTACACATATAGATTATGATGAAATTCATATTATGCTAATATTCAACATATTTTAAATGAAAATTAAAGGAACAGACAGAACCTGAAGAGTTAACACATTAGCATAATCCATTTTTGCTTAAAAATGTAAAATTCATGCTGATAGGTTTTGAAAGAAAATGGATATTCATAGTAATCATTCTCAATTTATAATAATGTAACCACTGAAATGGAACATCTGAGCACATTTGCATATGTTGATACAAATTATGAAGTTCAAATAAAACTTATTCTAAACCAAATAAATTTTTAAAAAGTTCCATCTAACAGAATTCATACTGTGGACTCTTCTGAAATATTCCAGGAAATTAAATTGAGAACCATGCATTTCCCACTTAATATATATTGCCATCTACTGTTTTATTTTTTAACTTTAAAGGTCAGAAATTTATGATTTTTTTCCATGCAGACAGGTTCTAATAGTTAGCAGAATGTGTATAATTATTTTAAGTGGATTAAATGCACTAATTTAATCATAGGAGGTTCCATTAAATATTTGACAGACAAGCCAACTGAAACACAGAGGTTAGGTCACTTAAGATCACATGCTAACAAGTATCAATATGATATTGTACAAGTAGTCAGTAAGGCTGTATAAGCCTTAGAAAAACTGTGAACTTATAAAGCTAAATAATAGTGCATTAATAACATGATGGGTAATAATAGTTCAGCATTCTAAGTGAGAGCTCATGTTCTGATACCTAGTGCAGAGGCCTATCACGTTAGGTAGATTCATAAATGGAATCAATATTAAGTCTTCTAAATGTGTAAGAAATACACATGCTAGGTTATAAAGAGGATGGCTTGTAGTTGTTTGTCAAACATTTAAGCTATCTTAATTGTGAAAAACCTCAAAAGCAAAGACTCAATCTTACTTATCTTTTAACTCTGTGATACTAGTATTAAGACTGGACTGACATATAGGTCAAATTGGTTTATGTATTCATTCATTATTCAGTTATGTTATTTTAATTTTATGCTTAAATATTCATCCTATTCATATTTTAACAACCCATTGCTTATTCATCATTCATAATAATAGCTTTACATGGTTCATCCATTTATGTATTAAGAAATATTCATTTAGCTCCTTATTTCTCAATATAGCAATGAATGAAGCAACAAAAATAGTCTGCCCTCTTGGAGCTTACATTCTAGTGGGAATGAGGAGATGATACATAATATGCAAATAAGTATACATTTGATTCTCATTACTTGTGGTCATCTTATTCTATACAGTCACTGATAACACTGAATTAGCAACTACTGAACAATTGCTCATGGGGTAATTGTGTGACTGGGCTCCTGTGAACTTCTAGTAACACTACTTTGTCAACTCATCAGTCTCTAACCTTGTTTTATGCACATTTATGTTTAAAGACACCTTATATTGTTGATTCTTTAACACAACTTTTGAGCAACAACCCTTTAAGTCTACCTGAACAAGGTAGTAAATGCACATGTATTTTCTGTGAGGCATGTTCTAGTCTTCTCATGCTCAGAAACACTGGAGCACTTGAGCACTATGCTTGCAAGATATTTTATTTATTTTTTATTTATTTCTTACATACATGACAATAGTGGAGTGCATTACATTCATAATTATTCATTCACAGCACAATTTTTCTTAACTCTGTATACAGAGTATGTTCATGCCAAATTATGCCATTATACATGAGCTCTCTTTTTTTTTGCATCACAATTCTTAATACTGTTATACCACAATTTATCATGTCTCTGTATATAAGGTATGTTGACACCAAATTCACATTTTCATATATGTATTTTGTATAATGATAAGGGTTTACTTCTACTATCCTTGCTATTCCCCATCTCCCTACCTTTCCCTCCCACCCCTATTCCCTATTTAGAGGTAATTTTCCACCCATGCTCTCCCTCCTTACCCCTTATATCAGAGAAAACATTCGGCATTTGTTTTTTGAGGGGATTGGCTAACTTCACTTAACATAATCTTCTCTAATGCCATCTTGAAAGATATTTTAAACAGAAAAATCTTGAAAAAGAAACCCCCAAGTGTGAGATAACTGTAAAATTTGTCACTATAGAAACCATTTAGGGCCACTCTAGAGCTGAAAGAAGGCAGAGTATCACCTTATCTAAACTCAGCTGGGGATGTGCACATTGGGTACCTCAAATTTTTTTCTGCTCTAGACCTATATATGAATGTTATAAAAAAATGCCACAAGTGTTGATTTGGGGATTACAAATAAATTTGAGCAACACAGACAAACAATATTAATAGAATCTGTGAATAATGAGCATCACCTAGATATTTACTACATAAATGTTATAAAGGAAAGAAAATAGGGTAAGGATTGATGGGTTTGAATAGAAGCCTGAAGGAGGGGGAAGAGACATGCAGATACCAGGGAGAAGTATTTTTTAGGCAGAAAGAATAATGACATGTTTGAAAAGTAACTGTAGCCAGCATGGTAGGAATGGAGTGAGAGCAGAGACCAAAGACCAAAGTTTGGCCATACACGTAAAAACCATGATTTTAGTTTTATAATATTCTATCCAACTACTGTGTTGAGAATAGACTGCAGAGGAGCCTATTTCTCTAGAAATGGGGCTGCAGGCTATAGAAATGTAATAGGATCAACAAAGCCAGCAGCAATGGTAGCTTAGATCAGAATTTTGATATTTAAAATCATAAAACTGGAAGAATCCAAAGTATAGTTTGGTTGAATAACTAAAAAGACCTTCAGTTTGATTACATATGGAATACAAAAGAGATGACTGAAGTATGAGCCCAGTGTTTGAACTACATACCTAGAAGGATAAAATTTCCATTTGTCAAGATGGGAAAGCCTGTAGGAGAAGCCTAATGTTTGGGAGAAGTTGGCAGCAAGACTTGAGTTATGGACTCAGTGAGTTACAGAAATTATTAGATAGAATTCCAGAATTTATTAGGGGGATCTTGTTTTTTGTTTTTCCCTCCTGGGGATTGAATTCAGGGGCATTTAACCACTGAGCCACATCCACAGCCCTTTTTATTTTTTTTGAGACAGGCTGTTTGCAGAGGCTGACCTCAAATTCGTGTTTCCCTTGTCTCAGTCTCTAGAGTTTCTAGGATTACGAGTGCCTACCCTGAGGAAAGATTTTGATTAGATACTGTGATATGTTTCTTAGGAAGTCAGTGCAAAAAGTATAAATGTGTATTGAATCAATGAATGTACTCAGTAATGAATAAATCAATTACATAATTTCATTTTACATTTAAGGTAATTGCTTAAAACTTGGCAAATATTTTAATATCAATTTATATGCTGTAAAAATAGAGACAAAGGAAAAGTAGTGACTTCTGATCAGACTGAGGTTGAATTCTACTTTTGCTTCTTGGTTATATAAAATGTTGAAGAAATTAACTAATATATCAGAACGTGTTATCCCTATGTAAGATGAACAAAATAATACCTCTTGTTGGATTTGATTAGGATTTAAATAATAGTAAGGAAATAATAATCTACACATAATACTCCCCAATAGATCCTCACTTACCCTATAATTTCAAATGAAAAGTCTTGATTGCATATCTTTTTTTTTTACTAATTCTAAAATAAATAATGACTTAAAGAAATTAAGCTATCATAAAATGAAATATGAGCTTAAGACAATAAGATTGCGTTAATGGGTCAAAAGCATTGTAGTGATAATTTTGTTTCAATACTTGCATTAACTAAGAATGGCAAATCATCAGACTTATACCAAGACATTTTCTCCTGTACCCATTAAGTAATCATGACACTTTTACACGTATCTTGGAGGTCACTTTAGAGTCCTTCTTAATGTTTTTATTTTTCTGAATTAACTTTCTTACGCAAGTTAAAACTTTCGATTCTTATGCAAGTTAAAAAATCTCCTAGCCAATAGAGGTTACTCAACAGCACAAACTGGAACAATTACTTCTATTAATAAAAATGAGAATATATTCACATTATCTTTATGTTTCTTTATGTAAACTCCATTCAAGTATTAAACTCTATTCCTGTGGCCATATTTTCTTAAATTCTTTGATGCTTGTTTTTTTAGGATCCTGAAACTACATAAATAGAACACATTTTACTTGAAATAATATTTAGGATTTATAGATTTGGATGAGTAAGGCACAAAAGTATATTTGGAATTTGAAACTTTAAATTTAAGAATATTATCTCTACCAGAAAATAGAGCAGCAACATTATTGATTAATATTAAGAAGAAAAAGTATAATTTATTGATTACAGACTATAATTTATTGTGCTAAACATTTTACACTTAAAAACTACTCACTTATGATTGCACCTATTTTACAGCTAAGATGGTTGAAACTTAAATAAAGGCCAGAAATTTCAGAAATGATTATCAGGGTTTTGTGTGTATTAGTTTGTTCATATTTACTCTGTGCCATACTGCTCAAAAAAAAAAAGTGGATCATAATGAGACAATTAGCAGTTTTGAGATTGGTTAAGTCAATTTACTAATTCATTTTTGCCTACATTTCTTATCTGTAAGTCTTGTACAATCAAATAGATGACTATTACCAAGATTAGTTCTAAGTTCATTAAAAGTTTGCTAATGGTTTATATCTGCTAGTAGTATGTGGAATTGAACTATAATCTTTTTAGGCATGAACATCATAATCGTAGTGATAGTTGACATTTATTGCACATTTTCTGTGAGTTAGGAACAATGTAAATGTAAGAGTGGAACAAAGACAATGAAAAATAAAAGAATTACAGCAGCAAGACCCAGCACAAGAGTCCACAACTGAGACCTTTCTGTAAATATCTTGGAGGTGCTACAAAATCTAGACCTTTGTATGCTTTTGTTGATGATGTGTTATCTCTTTGAACACATTTATTTTATCATTTAAGTGGTATATTTCCTATCATGAAAATGCATGTGCCATTTTACAATAGATTTTAGTGGGAAAAATAGTCTTCCTTTTCAGAACTTCCCACTGCTGGCAACGTTTCTAAAGTAAATCTCATAGGAGAAAAGAAAGATGCATATTTTTTGCTATGATTTGATATTTAGTAACTTATAACGTCTCTCAAAATGTTCTGCATTTGCACTTTTTGGATTATATCAATTACTTGTTCCAGTTCTTGCCTTTCCTTCTCTACGTGCTTTTCTCTCAAACATGTTAAACATATTAATATAACTGCTTATTTATATGATAACTTCTTGCTGAGTTTTTAGCACTCATAGGATAGGAACTGTGTTTTATTGATTGTTTAATCCTCAGTATACAGAACCGTAGTAAATGGTATAAAAGAAATCAATGTTTATAGGGAGGAAAAGAGGAAGGAAGGAAGGAAGTTGGTAATCAACCTCCAGACACCATAATAGTAAGACACTGTCAATCCAAATGGCTATGCAACCCACACCTGATGTGTAATTTTGATCATGGACCATACAAACAACAGTATCTGTATTTGAGTGGAAATTATTGTAATCAATGATTGTATATTCAAGGTCAATGAAACCAGAGGCAAGCTGTCCTTATTAGGGCTATAACTTCTATTTAAAACAGGGTAAGTTTTGTGTTTGTCTTGAAGTGGATGATGATACCTTTAGAAATGTCACAATATTAAATTTCACATATTTTGCAGAAATTTTCTTTGTCAACATAATTTGAAAACCTATTTATATTTGTTCAGAATGTATGGATATTTTGGCTTGTTGGGAATCAATAATGGTCACTGGATGTACAACTCTCCCATGTTGTCAACTTTGTTAACAGTGAGAAAACAGAAGGGCCACATTTCCTTGGCAGGCATTTAAATATATAAGTTGATTATGAATTCAACCAAATTACGGATGATGCCTATTATCTTTATAAATAGATATAAAAGGCATATAGATATGAAAGAAGCATTGAGGTAGAAAATACTACAATAACAAATCTTATTATAAGAAAGAAGTTTTGAAATAACTTGCCAGGAGGGTAATGACCTCAATTAAATTTTATGTGAAGTAATAATTGGTGATTTTAATAAAAGAACTCTATTGCAAATTGCATATTTGATAATATAATATTTTGGTATTTCTTATTTCCCTCTGGCTTGCATTTGTATTAAATAAAAATCTTAGAGATAATCATGTAAGATTTATAATTTAAAGTGCTTTTTCTTTCACCATATTTAAATAGATTTTAAATAGTTTTAAATTCAAGAAGAAGGAGGGAAGAAGAAAAATTACTTAAAATCTTTCTGCAGATATTTTATCTGTCGAGGGAAAATGTTGAACTATAACAATGTTCTGTGACTATCAAAGTTACATAAATCTAAGGAGGATGAAATTAAAAATCACATTACTTGGAGATATTTCGTTGAATTAAACATGCTTGGTATGAATCACCTGGAAAATACAAATTAAAGTATGAATTTTGAATGAAAATGTACTTTTTTTACATGAATGCAATCTACTCCCATGTTTTTATATTCTTGTTTATTCTTAAATATTTTTTGAGAATTATTATTTTGCAATATAAGTTGTGAGTCTATATAAATGTTCCATTCAAATATGACAGGCTTTTATTGTATCATTACAAACAACAAAAAAATTCCCTGTAAAACAATGCTGAAATACATAGAGGGTTAGGGTGCCCACTTGCATGTTAAATTTAAATTTAGAAACAGCAAAATCTGCATTGTGGTGTTCATTTTCTTCAGGCTTTAAAAAATCCCATATTACTGACTTTTCTAAGGCATAATGTGAATGAACGTTATACAGGTTCAGGATAAAGCCTGTAAGCCTACAGGGCAGAGCTCCAAAAGGTTTTTTTTGTTATTTACATGGCTTAGTTGTTCTCAGTTGGTGTTCAGCGTTGTTAACAGCAATAATAATGAGGTGGGCTTGGAGTAGAGTGAGCAGCAATCAGCAGCAAGCATGTTGGAGAGGATGCAAGAGGCATGCTAATGAGGTGGTTTGAAAGACCCTACATGCTCACACCACCCACACATGAAATATTTTCAGAGTTGCTGACATTCACTAACTCCTGTATTTCGATTGTGTGCTGGTCTGATGTAATTTTGCATCAAATTATATTTTCATAGTCTGGATAGGGATTTTACCAACTATATTTTGAGGAATTATGTGATAATATTGCTAGGCACAATAAGTTCCTATGTTGCTGAATAGGATTTTTCAAGCATTTAGCATATTAATAATCACAACTTCATGAGTAGGACACTCTTACCTGCTAGGACAGTCACCATTCTGGTGGTTCTTCTCTGGACACACTCCAATTTTTTAATTTCTTTCTTAAAACGTGCCACCCAAAGTGACCATAATCTGCTAGATACACTCTGACAAATGCACAGATAGGTGGAACCCCCGCACCCCTTTATTTTTGTATTCTGTATATGATAAAACTATTAAGGCTGCTTAAGGCCCTGATAACTTAGTAATCATGTCTTGCTATTGGTATATGGAATTTGTGGTCATTTCTAAGAGATTTAGTATTTAGTACAATCTCCAGAGAATTTACTAATCAACCTCACTGCTGAATCCATCTATCAGAGTTCGCATGGCTGTGACCACGGAAACCAGCCAGTGGAGCTAAAAGTGTCAGAAGGTCAGTTAAGAGCAACTCAAATTCCTCTTCTGGGAATTTTTTAGGATATGCACTGCTTAGTTGTAGTCACATTAATAGAAATATCAGGAAACCACACCATTATATACCATTCTGATAAAGAAAAATCTCTGGACTCAGAGATTCCGCTTTAATTAGTTAGGCCCTGAACAGGCAATCTAGCAATTCACCCTCAGGTGGAACTTCAAAATCTGTTTCTAAATGTATTGATATTAACATCATGAATTGTTTTATTTCCTGGAAACAATGCCTTTGAATTAAAAAGAGAGGCATTGGTATATCAGAGACTTTTTAAAATGTGACTAGTTCAGGTATAAGTAAACTTCACTGAGGGAGAAAAGTTAAATTAAATCCTTTTTTTTTTTTTTTTGGTATTGGAATGTGTTATTTATGAGACCAGAAGTTATCTGCAGGGCTCCCTACACCCCCACACCCCGCCCCCCACACACCCACACACACCTCATAAAATTCTTAAATTCTTGGTGTAAACTGGACTCAGGGTGCACTGGGGCAGCTACAATATTCCATCACTTTGCAAGATAAATTGGACCCATGTTTCTTAACTGATGACCGTTTCCTGCCCGCCGCCCCCCCCTAATATTTAGCAATGTTTGAAGGCATTTTGGGCTTGTAAATGGGGAGGATATTTCAGAGGTTTAACAGGAAGAGACCTATTGCTCTTGAACATGATAGAATGCACTTGAAAGTCCCCCACAACAGAATTACCTGACCCAAGTGTCAACAGTGCTGAGACTGAATCATCCAGAATGAACAGCTCAATCTCCAGGCTGAGTTGAGTTGGTTTATGTTAGAATAGCTTTAAAGGGAAAAGTTCCAGCAAAGGTACTCCTGGAACAAATCCCATTGTGAGCCAGACTGTGCTCTTTCTGTAGCTTCGCATCCCTGAAGAAATGCTTCATTAGCAAGGGATGTTTTTATCTGAATTACTCTTATTTGGGTGGCTCCCTGTCTTTAAATTGATAGTCATAGTTTCGTGTTCCCCCTCCCGCCCTCTAGATTGTCCTAACATGTTGCATAATTTCTGCCTCACAATCCCTGCCAGGTTTTTACACTTTAGACTAAAATCTTTGATCTGACAAGTGTAATGACCCCTTATTCTTCCCTCTGCCTCCTGTACCTCTCTCACACCATATTCCCAGAGTTTCACCTTTTTATACCTGTCAGAATAATCTATCTATAAAACAATTCTCATCATCATGTCACTTACCTGTTAGTAAATGTTAAATGGTTATTCATTGCTATCCTGATAAAAAGGCAAGTCATATCCTTTAGCTAAAAGAGCAAGCCGTGTGTAAGCTGACCTCTGCTGACTCCCTAGTCTAATCTCTTGTTCCTTGGGTCAGTTATTTCCCCCTCCATCAGGAATACATTTCTTAGAGTTCTCTACACAAGCCACGCTATCTCTCACATCAGTCTTCATTAAACTTGGTAGTTTAGAGATTTACCCTTCACCTTTGTCAACGTCCTATCTCTTCACCTGGTTCATTTACCTCCTCTTCTAGGGAATCTTCTCTCATCTTCCCAGGTGGGGTTATACTGTATATCCTGTGCATCCCTCCTCCCTCCCTCCCTCCCTTCCTTCCTTTCTTATATTTTTTAATTGTTGTTTATTTGTATGTGGTGCTAAGAATGGAACCCAGTGCCTCATGCATGCTACCACTGAAACCACAACCCCAGGCTCCATATCCTGTGCACATTTCTATCATTGCACTTCTTCCGTTGTTTTTTGATGAAATTGATATCATCTTGGAGATCAGGTCCTTGTGCCCCCCATTTGAAGATTAAACACCCTAAAACACTGAGGCAAGCATAGAAAGCAAATTTTATTTCACAAAGTGATAGTGACAAACTTCTTTGAAGAGAAGGGGCCCCAGAGCTGAGAGTCCTGGAGCATGTGTTTTGCTCTTTCCCAGAATCCCCACCTCCTCTTTCTTCTTTGTGTACATGCCTAAGGGCAAGAAGGAGCAGCACAGGGGATGATCTTTAGCAACCCATTGTGCCTGGAAGTGTGATTGATCCCTGAGGTTCACCATTAGCAACATATTATCTTTTCTTTGATAACCAGCCCTCATCCCCTGGACCCCCATCATTCATTACCTACACTGACTGCCTGACCTTTGCCCCTTGCCTCAGTTTGCTGAGAAATGTGATAAATCCTGTCCACTCAAGACAGGCAGGGATACTGCAGACTACTATTTTTTTTGTGGTGGTGCTGGGGATTGAACCCAGGGCGGTGTGCATGGGAGGTAAGCATTCTACCAAGAGAGCATTATCCCCAACCCAGCAAACTGCTTTTGGGCAAAGAAATCATGTGGGGAGTCAGCATGGTGGGCTCATTTTATAGAATTATTCTCTTAACATCCTGTTCCCACCATCCTTATCTGCCTGTCCAATTAGAAAATCAGTTGTTTCTACTGTTTCTGGATTATATAAAGTGCTGAGCTAAGTCTTACTCATTTTTGTATTCCTAGACCGCCTACGTGAGAGTCTGGAAGATGACTGTCTTCTAGTTAACATTCAGTGTTGGCTGAATGAATGATAAGTGTCTGGATGTGTCATTTTGTTGATGCTGATGAAATTAATTAAATCTTTTGATTACTAAAAGATTCAAAGATATATACATATCAAATGATATAATCCATTTCTAAGTATTAAGATCTTGTGAATTTTGCATCTAGCTCTTTGGTAGTAACATTGGCAATAACTTGTGTTGAGCACTTACTGTATATCAGGAGCCATATTCAGAGTATATATAATATTCTATGTCACCTATGAAAGAAGCCTGCAACTATTCCCAGTGTAAATATTTGTACATACATTTTGTGAGGTAAAGAGAAATAAAATGATTTCGCCCAGAGTTGCCCTACTATAGTATGTAAAGAAGGGGCCATTCAATAGGTTCAAAGCTTAAACTTTGGACCAATATTTTCTGATGAACCTATATATAAGCTTTCCAATTAATACCTAAACTTTTCATTTAAAACTCAAAGAACATTTCTGGCTAATAACTCCAAAGTAATGATTAAATGAGTTAATGGGCATAATGCACATATAAGTACACAATCAAGATTATCTTTTAAATTTATTAAGGTTTGAGATAATCTTAACTATTCTAGATCAGTTTTCTACCACAATGGCAGAAAAGTAAGTTTCTGCTCTCTAACTTCAAGAATTACAATAAGGAGCATTTTGAAAAGTATTGGGCATCAACAAATGCAGTCTATCATCCTTGAGCAACAGCTTTACCATAGTGTATTAACTTATCTGACATGGAAATATCATATTTGTCATTTGTGTAAATTAAAGGAAATAATAAGGCGAATCAGACCCTGATCATTTTAAGGCTTGGGAAGTCTGTATAGGCCAAGGAAAGCGGTTAATTATGGCGTTCAATTATTATGGAGAAGACATAGGTGGCAGGAGAGTAGGATAAGCCTGTTTTAAAGGATAGACTTAAAAGACCTAATTCCCAAGATATGTGGTCTACAGACAGATTGCAAGAAAAGAGTATGACTGAAGGTCTCTTACTCAAAATAAAAATTCAAAATTTTTCATTTTCCAAGCATCCATTGACAGACGTTTAATTACCAGATGGGGCACATCATCCTTGGTTTTGGGTCCCAACTACACTGTTTCCTGAATTAAGTCCACCTTCCTTTAAAAACTTCCAATACCTTTCCTAAATTGAAGAGCCAGAGAAAAACTGTTACCTTAATTTAGTGGGCTGGCCTTCCACATTAGAAAGAAACTCCACTTAAGGACCTCAAGGAATACTTTTCTCTAGTCTCCAGAGAGGGAAGGGAGAAAATGGCCAGTCAATGCATTTCAAGGCAGGATTTTGCAAGATGACTTAAGAGGAACTGTAAATTAAAGAGCACTGTGCAGTTAACTATGCATCCATCAAGACTCTCTCTCCCAGGACCTGTGTTGCAGATCCTTAGCAGGATTCTACTGAAGTTCTGCAGGAGTGTTTCCGTCAGAGCTTGCCTGGGAAAGCAATTTCTAATCTGCATTTAGCAGTAAAGCCATCTCTCTCCTTTTAAGTGCAATTGTTGTTGACCCTAATGACTACCTAATTGACAACAGAGTGGTTCAGTAAAGGATCTGAAAAGAAAGACTTCTGTGGAATTGATTGAGTGGGCTCTTGCAGCCCTGTTAGGCAGTGGTTTCTTTAAATACTGCAGGCTTAACTTGCCAGGGTCTGCACCATGCTCAAGTGAGACATCCACTGACATCAGATCACTGCTGCTCTCCATCGCAAAGCAATATTTGCCATTCCTTTCCTTTTCCATTTTTGATTATCAGCTTGACTTTCAAGATTCTTCTAATACTTGACTAAAAATACATATTGTCGCAGTTGAATAAGGACTGCTTGGTTTCATGGTTTGGACTTTGGGGTTGAAATATTAATTTGCTTAACTAAGAGAAAAAAAAGGTTTCCCTAAACATTGCCTTTTTAATTCAACAAAATAAAATTATGTTGAAATATATATGTAATAACTCAAGTTTCACTAGGCTATTTGAAATGACTCACACTGAGCAACATTTTAGAAATGTGTTGGTGTACTTTTTTTCAAAATCATGAGTACATTTTAAACATAGGTTATCATAACATTGTAATTTTCAGAAAATATAGATAATTATTTTATTTTGGAAGTCATCTGAAGAAAGTTTGTGGCCACCTGGCCTATTGCAAGTTTAAGCAAGTTGTTAGGTCATGTTAACTTATTTTCTCATCTCTAAAATGCTGTTACTATCTACCAACTGAGATTAAAGATTAAGAAAAATGATCAATACAAGTGCTTAATTCAATACTTGACAAGTAATATGATCTAATGTCATCAGATAATTATTAGAATATTATCTTTTTTCAGTTCTAATTAGAGATCTTAATTTTTAGTTGGAATAATTGAATATATTTTAAATATGAAAATTTAAAAATATTAACACAACAGAGAATAATGAACTCTACTGAACTGCAATAGTTAAGATGTTGCAATTCTTGCTTTTTTGTGTGCTTTCTTCCACTTTTTTTTTTTTTTGCCAAATCATCCTAAAGCAAGTGCTAAATATCTTATAAATTTACTCTTACATAGTTCAGCATGATTCTCCAAAAAGAGAGATTTTTGTTTCACATAGATATTTAACTAAATTTATTATAGTTTTTACAAACGGTATAGCTTTCAAATATTTGGATCTAAAATTATACAATTTGTCTAAGCTAGCAATAGGCAAAGTGGATTCAATCTCAAGACTCTCTGGCCTCAAACTTTTCTTCTAATACACAGGACATATTCAATTTCTTTGTCCTTAAAACATTATTTTACAGCTGTCCCATTGGCAACATGATCCCATTAAGGCCCACATATTACATTTGGTTTGTAGATTTTCATGTAATCTAGAGAAGTCCTCCATCCCCTTCCTTTTTCCTGTGCCATTGAATTGTTGAAGAAACCAGGTCTACTATTCTGCAAACTTTCACACATTTTGAATTTATTTCCTGGTAATGTTATTTAACTTGTTCTCATTTTCTGGTATTTCTTATAAACTGGAAAACAGCTCTGGAGTCTAGATTTTATTCAGGGTCTTTTTAAAATCAAGAATACCTTTTTATTTTAAAAATGTAACAAGCTTTGAGGTATGGGTAGAATCTGTCATCTGAGAATCAAATTCATGAATTGCAAATATACCTTTTAAATTATTACATGCATCAGGTACCTGTGACAATATGATCTTTAGAGCTATAAGTAATGAAAAGTGTATGCATGTGTAAATGTAAATATTTCTTCTTTCTATCTTTGAGGAATAAATTGGCTTATAAATTCATCCATGCCTATTTTTGAGAAGAAAGAATAAGATCAAAAACATAAGCTTCATTCATTTATTCATTCATATACAGAATATCATGCATTAAGTTTTCACTTTATGTCAGAAACTATGCTAAGTACTAAAGATAAAAAGGTAAATGAGAACTTTATCCTTAGCCATAAGGAAATTACAGTCATATGATAATTACACTTATTATTATGGAATTGTCTTCCAATGCTCAAAAGATGGAAGATTATATACCAACTTTGCTCCATACAATAATGTTAAACCCATTTGACATAATTTATTATATTTCTAACAATGCACTATGTAAACAGTGGTAAACCAATTAATATAATAATTGTATAATAGTAAACATTTAATTAATTAATTAATCCAGTAATTTGATCTTAGCTACATGAAAATCATATGTAGTATATATATATATATATATATATATATATCCCAGTTCCTAGAATATTGTGTAAAATATAGGTTGGGTGTGTTACTGAATAAATTAAATTTCTTAATTGTATTCTAATACATAGATAATAGTCTAAGAACACAAACTAAATCTTTTTTTTTTTTTTAAGAGAGAGTGAGAGAGGGGAGAGAGAGAGAGAGAGAGAGAATTTTTAATATTTTTTTTTTAGTTCTCGGCGGATACAACATCTTTGTTTGTATGTGGTGCTGAGGATCGAACCCGGGCCGCACGCATGCCAGGCGAGCGGGCTACCGCTTGAGCCACATCCCCAGCCCACAAACTAAATCTTAAATGCTACAGTTTTGTAGTAATATATAAGTGATCTAAAATAGGTGACTCAACTCCATACCAACTATAGAACGTCACATCAAGAAGAAAGAAAATATTTATTCGTAAATGAGTTTCGTTGACTAGTTTAAAACCAACCAAGTTGTGAAAAATGAGATTCTCAATTTTCCGTGGGGACCTTTTGTGGAGTACCCTAAATGCCCTAGGAAACTAATCAATATAAGATTTTTAAGTATTTCAAATAGGAGGCCATACATCTGAACAGACAAATTGGTTGCACTCATCTGAAGGCATTCAAAAGAAAGAAAAAATTACAGTGGAGACACAGACCCTCATCAGGAGGTGATCACAATGGGTTGCATCAGTCCCAAAATCTACTAAGGATAGGTCAAATAATGCTTGTAAATTCCAGTGGCTCATAGGCAGCACCTGTTAATGCCTCATGATGTGCACATTCAGGGTACCTGTTAGCATCATATATCTTTACAGCCTTACCCTGAACCCATGAATTTCACTGAGCGTCTCTATCCAGGATTCCCATATAAGACAATCATCTGACTTACTGCATAATTCTCCCATCTTCTTTTCTCTCCCAAAGAAGAAAGTGAAAGCTAAACTATAGCATTTCATCTACTCATCTATTCACCTGAACTTTGACCCCTGGCACCAGCTTGTGGCCATCTGTTCCAAGGGAGAACATTAGTGAACTCATACAAGGCTGCCATATGGGCTGGCTGTACCGCTGCCTGCATCCCACAGCTGCATCTTGATAACTCATCCAGTGCTGGGGTCCTTTTCACTGTTATTTATCGGTTCACAGTGTATTGAGCCAACATCACGAAGGCTGAAAATTAAAACAAATAAAAATCATGATTGCTGTTCTACTGCAATTCATAGACTGCCAACTTTGACCCCTGATCAAAAGCCTTCAAGTCTAGGGAATGTTGTAAGAGCACAGAAATCATAAAATTTGTGGAGAAGCTCCTTAAAAGGTGAATGCCAGTCAAAGAGAACAACTGGAAATGACATTTTTTGTTAGTTTTTATAGTAACCATCTTAAGTGATGTGAGGTGATATCTTATTGTGTTTTTTTTTACTTGTATTTTTCTAATCATTAATGACATTAAGCATCTATCATATGCTTAGAAAAATCCCTACCCAGGTTCTTTGCCCATTTTTAAATTAGGGTGTGTGTGTGTGTGTGTGTGTGTGTGTGTATGTGTATGTGTGTGTGTGTGTGTGCACGCACACATGCATGTGGTTGAGTTTTTGTTCTTGCATAGCAGTATATGAATTGCAAATATTTTCTCCCATTCTGGGGATTGTCATTTTATTCTATTGATACTGTCCTTTGATAGAAATTTTAAAAAGTTTTTCATGATGTACCATTTGTCTGATTTCATTGTTGTTTCCTGTGCCTTTGGGTCATGTTCAAGAAGTTATTGCAAAACTTTTGCCCTACATTTTCTTCTAAGAATTCTATTGTCTTAGATCTTACATTTAGGTCTTTGGTTCACTTTCAGTTAATTTTTGTGTATGGTATCAGGTAACAGTCTAACTCTCCTTTATTTATGTATATTTTTGCATGTAGACATCTGTAAGCACCACTTATTGAAAAGACGGTTCTCCCCTCTTTATAAATGTCAAAATATACTCTACTGTCATATATAACTAAAAATAAAAAATAAAAAATAAATTTAAAAAATCCACAGATTTAAAAAAAAAGTTTTAGATTTTACAAGAAAAAAAAAAGTGTTTTTTTTCCCTATTGAATGTTCTTATTTCTTGTCACTCTTGTCAAAAATCATTTGACCATATATGCAAGGTTTATTTCTGGGCTGCCTCTTCTATTTCATTAGTCTTCATGTTTGCATTTGTACAATTCCATGTTGTTTTAATTACTGTAGTTCTGTAGTTTGAATCTTCCAGTTTTGATCTTTTCAAGGTTGTTTTCACTATTTTGAATTCTTTGAGATACCACATGAATTTTGGGATGAGTATTTCTCTTCAAGGATCACTGGGATTTTGACAGGAATTATACTGTATCTTTAGATTTTTTTAGTAGTATTGACATCTTAAAAATATTAGTTTTCCAATCTACTGGATGTGTTTTTATTTATTTATCTTCTTGAGTTTCTTCCAGCAATATTTTGTATTTCTCATTGTGCAAGTATTTAATTTGCTTGGTTATTTTCTTTTTAATATTTCATTTTTTAATGCTATTATGAATGGAATTATTTTTATAATTCCTTTCAGACCATTTATTGGTAGTAAATATAAATAAAATGGATTTTATGTTTTTATTTGGTATCTAGCTACTTTGAAAGATCTTTGTATTAGCTCTAACAGTTTTTTTTAAAGTGTGTATGCATGTGTGTGTGGGGATGTCTTTGGGTATTTCCACATTTAAAAATATGTCATATATGAACAGAGATAATTTTACTTTTTTATTTCCAATTTGGATGCCTTTATTTTATTTTTATTACCAAAATGTTCTGACTAAAACTTGTAGAACTATGTCAAATAGAAGTGGCAAAAGTAGGCATCCTATTTCCTGATCTTAGAGGAAAAGCTTTCAGTCTATCACAATTAAGTATTATATTTCTTGTGAGTTTTCATACATGATCTTTATTATATTTAATATATATGTATTATATATATTATATATAAATAGATTTCCTTCTATTTCTAGTTTGTTGAGTGTTTCTTTATAAAAGGATACTAAATTTTTAAAATGCCTTTTTTTCATCAATTGAGTTGATCATGTGTTTTTGTTGTTATTATTATTATTATTCTTTTCATGTGGTTAGTATATTCCATTGAATGATTTTTTTTTGTATGTTGAGTCATCCTTACATTCCAGAAATAAATCTCATTTAGTCATGCTGCTTAATTTGGTTTGCTATTATTTTGTTGAGTATTTTTGTATCAATACTTATAAGGATATTGGTGTAGAGTTTTCTTGTAGTGTCTTTGTCTAGCTCTGGTATTAGGGAATGCTGCTCTCATAGAATGAGTTGTTATTTTTGTTTTTTTTCCTCTTTGATTTTTTAAAAAAATTTTGAGAAGAATTAATTTTAGTTCTCTTAAGTGTTCAGTTAAATCTATCCATGAATCCATCAGGTCTAGATCCTTTTTTTTTTTTTCCAGATTATTTCATTATGGATTTAATCTGCTTTGTAGTTATAATCCACTTAGGTTTTTTTATTTATTAGTGATTTAATTTTGGTAACTTTTGTGTTTCTATAAATTTGTCCTTTTCATCTAGGTTATCTATTTTGCAGTGCTCTCATAACAATAATTTTTGCTTGTGCATAATTATTAGTGATAATCCTCAATTCCATTTTTTTTTATCAGTCATCTATTTTTTATTACTTCACCTAGCTAAAAATTTGTCAAAATTTTTATTCATCAAAAAATCAAATTTTGATTTTATTGATTTTTTTCTATCTTCTATTGTGTTTGTTTCTGCTCTGCTCTTTATTACTTATTTCCTTCTATTATTTTTAGCCATATTCAAGTTTTAATTTCTTGTGGGATTTATTGGTTGTTTAACAGCATGTTGTTGAATTTTCATAAATTCATGATTTTTTTGTTTTACTTCTATTGATTTCTAACTTGATTCTATTGTGATCAAAGAAGATTCTTTATATGATACCTATCTGTTTAAATTTATTAAAACTTAACTGACAACCTGATATATTGTCTATCTTGGATAAGGTTCCAGGTATATGAGAGAAGAATGCATACATAATTGTAGTTGGGAGAGTGTTCTGTATATGTTAATTAGATCTAGTTGGTCTACTGTATTGCTTAAGTCCTCTATTTCATTATTTATCTTTCATCTATTTGTTCTATTCATTATTGAAGATGGGCATTGAAATCTCCAAATTATTATTGTGGAAATATCTGCTTTTTGCATTAAGTTTATTAGTTTTTGTTTCACATTTTCTTGATGTTCTGTAACTAAGTACATAAATGTTTTAATTGCCATAGTTTTTGCTATATTGAAACTTATTAATTACAATGTCTTTCTTTGTCTCTTGCAATGATTTTGATTTAAAGTTTATTTTGTCCAAATATTAAAGTACTGATTCCTGTTCTCTTTTGGTTACTATTTATATGGAAAAACCTTTTCCATCTTTTCAATGTATTTGTATCTTCAAATCAAAATTTAGTTCATGTTGACAGGATATAGTTCAATAATGTGTTTTCATTCATTCTACCAACCTCTGTTTTTATTGGAGAGTTTAATCTGTTTTCATTTTAAATAATTACTTATAATGGGGCAACTTATCTTCAGCCATTTGCAACTTGTTTCCTCTCTGATTTATAGTTTTCTGTTCTCAATTTGTATATTATAATCTTCTTTTTTTTCAGCTGATTTTTTTTTGTACTGAAAGGTTTAAATTACTTTCTCATTTCTTTTTGTGTGTATTATATAGTTTTTTTTTGTTACTATGGAGGTCATTTTAACATACTAAAAGTACAATATTCTTTTATAAATTTATGTGAGTCTAGCTTCAATAAAATATAAAAATTTTGCTCCTATACAGTCTCATTCCTAACTGTATTGGTTGTTATCACAAAATTAGATCTTCATACATTGTATGCCCCCCAAACATAGACTAAAAGTTCTTTTATTTTTTAAAAAATTTTTAAAATTTTTATTGTTGGTTGTTCAAAACATTACATAGTTCTTGATATATCATATTTCACACTTTGATTCAAGTGGGTTATGAACTCCCATTTTTACCCTGTATACAGATTGCAGAATCACATCGGATACACATCCATTGATTTACATATTGCCATACTAGTGTATGTTGTATTCTGCTGCCTTTCCTATCCTCTACTAACTCCCCTCCCCTCCCCTCCCCTCCCCTCTTCTCTCTCTATCCCATCTACTGTAATTCATTTCTCCCCCTTGTTTTTTTTCCCTTTCCCCTCACTTCCTCTTGTATGTAATTTTGTATAACACTGAGGGTCTCCTTCCATTTCCATGCAATTTCCCTTCTCTCTCCCTTTCCCTCTGACCTCTCATCCCTGTTTAATGTTAATCTTCTTCTCATGTTCTTCATTCCTACTCTGTTCTTAGTTACTCTCCTTATATCAAAGAAGACATTTGGCATTTGATTTTTAGGGATTGGCTAGCTTCACATAGCATAATCTGCTCTAATGCCATCCATTTCCCTGAAAATTCCATGATTTTGTCATTTTTTTTTAGTGCTGCGTAATTCTTCATTGTGTATAAATGCCACATTTTTTAATCCATTCATCTATTGAAAGGCATCTAGGTTGGTTCCACAGTCTAGCTATTGTGAATTGTGCTTCTGTGATCATTGATGTGGCAGTATCCCTGTAGTACGCTCTTTTAAGGTTTTCAGGGAATAGTCCGAGAAGGGCAATAGCTGGGTCAAATGGTGGTTTCATTCCCAGCTTTCCCAGGAATCTCCATACTGCTTTCCATATTGGCCTCACCAATTTGCAGTCCCACCAGCAATGTTCAAGTGTACCCTTTTCCCCACATCCTCGCCAGCACTTGTTGTTGTTTGACTTCATAATGGCTGCCAATCTTACTGGAGTGAGATGGTATCTTAGGGTGGTTTAGATTTGCATTTCTCTGACTGCTAGAGATGGTGAGCATTTTTTCATGTACTTGTTGATTGATTGTATGTCCTCCTCTGAGAAGTGTCTGTTCAGGTCCTTGGCCCATTTGTTGATTGGGTTATTTGTTTTCTTATTGTTTAATTTTTTGAGTTCTTTGTATACTCTGGATATTAGGGCTCTATCTGAAGTGTGAGGAGTAAAGATTTGTTCCCAGGATGTAGGCTCCCTATTTACCTCTCTTATTGTTTCTTTTGCTGAGAAAAAACTTTTTAGTTTGAGTAAGTCCCATTTGTTGATTCTAGTTATTAACTCTTGTGCTATGGGTGTCCTATTGAGGAATTGGAGCCCAACCCCACAGTATGTAGATCGTAGCCAACTTTTTCTTCTATCAGATGCCATGTCTCTGATTTGATATCAAGCTCCTTGATCCATTTTGAGTTAACTTTTGTGCATGGCGAGAGAAAGGGATTAAGTTTCATTTTGTTGCATATGGATTTCCAGTTTTCCCAGCATCATTTGTTGAAGATGCTATCCTTCCTCCATTTCATGCTTTTAGCCCCTTTATCAAATATAAGATAGTTGTAATATTGTGGATTAGTTTCTGTATCCTCTATTCTGTAGCATTGGTCTACCCGCCTGTTTTGGTCCCAGTACCATGCTGTTTTTGTTACTATTGTTCTGTAGTATAGTTTGAAGTCTGCTATTGCTATACCGCCTGATTCACACTTCCTGCTTAGCATTGTTTTTGCTATTCTGGGTCTTTTATTTTTCCATATGAATTTCATGATTGCTTTATCTATTTCTACAAGAAATGCCATTGGGATTTTGATTGGCATTGCATTAAACCTATAGAGACTCCAGATCATCTGAAGCATGTAAATCCTGAATTCTTTATCTGACATTCCATCTGCTGCAGCTATTACCTCTTCTAAAGTTGAGTTGACCTGCATTGTTTGTGGTCCTTTCTTTCCTTGTCTTTTCATACTGCTTGAGTTTCCTTCTGCTTGGTGAAACTGTTGTGTTATTAAATTTTCCCCCTATATATTTATATTGCTCTTGTATAGTTGCAAAGACTCCCTTGCAGGGGCAGGCAGTGGCTGTGCTCCTCCTCCAATTGGGGTGATCTGTCTATCATGCTGGCGGGCCGCTGGGCCCCTTCTCCAGGTCGTGTGGTCTGCCTACCTTGGGGGCGGCAGCTGGGCCCTTCCTCCAATTGGGGTGATGTGTCTACCACACCGGCAAGCCACTGGGCCTTTTCTCCCGGTAGGTCGCAGGTCTGCCTACCTTGCAAGCCTGGGCGGCTTCTCTGCCCCTCCTCAAACTGGGGTGACGCGTCTACCATGCCGGCGGGCTGCTGGGCCTGTTCCGGGCTAAAAGTTCTTTTAAACGCACTACTCTTTTAAAGCATGTAGAAAACAACATATACAGTTAAAAATAACAGTAATTTTAGCTTTTAGACTATTAATTATTTTTTTAAGATGTATTAGTCTTTATTAAATGGCATGGAAAATTAAAAAAGTGTTCTTAAAACCAGTGTTATCCATAATACTAGGTTTTAGAATTGCCTGTGTTTTTATCTTTATTGAAATTTTAACTCATTGCTTGGAGTTACTATCTAGGGTTCTTCTATGTTAACCTCTCCTTTGACCATTTCTTGCAAGGTAAGTTTAATGGTAACAAACTCCCTTAGCCTTTGTCTATATGAAAATATCTTAAATTCTCTCTCATTGTGGTAAGAATAGTTTTGCTAATTATAGGATTTATAATTAATTAGTTTTTTTCTTTAAGATCTTTAAGTATATTGACCCATGGCCACTCTGATCTTCAGAGTTTCTAATGGCAAACTTGTTAGTAATCTTATTAAGAATCTCTTGTATATTATGAGTTGCCATTCTCTTTCTGCTTTCAAAGTTATGTTTTTTTCTTTAAAATTTTGATTATAAGATTTCTTGTTGTGTGTTCCTTTGAGTTGATCTTGGAGTTTGTAGACTTTCTTAGATGTTTATATTTATGTACTTTTCAAATTTGAGACATTTTCTGTCATTTTTTTTTTCTGAATAGTTTCTGTGCCCCTTTCTATTTTATCCTTATGAGACAGTTGTAATGCATATGTTGACTTACTTGAAGTCACACCCTAGATCTTTTAGGCTTTTAATTTTTCTTTAATCTCTTTACTTCTTGTTCTTTAGGCTTGATAATTTCCATTGTCCTTTCTCCAGATTTGCTAATTCTTTCCTCTGTCTGTTCAAATCTATCATCTCTCTAGTGATTTATTTAATTATTGTACTTTTCAACTCCATACTTTATTTCTGGTTCTTTTTAGGCTTTCTATTTCTCTATGAAGATTTCCATATTTTTTTATGCATCATTTTCTTGACTTTCTCCACATCTTCCTTAAGCTCTTTGAACATCTTTAAAAGAATTCTTTCAAGTCTTTGTGTAGAGCACAAATAGGTACCATTAGGTCTTTTTAAGTGATAGTTTCTGGTGATTTATTTTCCCCTCTGAATAGGTCATACTTGCCTGTTTCTTTATATACCATTTGATCTTTTAAGAAGATAGACATTTAAATCTAATAAGATGGTGTGAAGGTAGGAAGGTGTGATACTTTTCGTAGGTCACCATAAGGATTATATCCAATGCTCATATAACCCAGAGAAATTATCCAAAAAGAAAAGCCTCACACATCTATTAATTAGCTTTACGTGATATAGGAGACCTTATTTTATTAATTTTTTTTTTTTTAGAACTAATGAAAGATACTGATACAGATACAGGAAGCCCAGTGAACCCTCTCTGGGACAAGCAGAACCCACTCCTCATGCCCACTGCTCCTGGCTCCCTCATGTGTGCACATAGGAGACCTTATTAATAAAGACCCCCAAATCTAGGAAAAAACTGCATAAGTATGCTTAGGATGGACAGAAACTTAGAAATGTAATTGGATAAAACAGTATGATTCAATGGTAACAGACAGGGGTAAACCCAAAGGTTTATCTACTCAGATTCTTCTTGGCTTCCTATTGGGAGAGCCATTCTAGTTTCTGTAAACTAGCTTTTAAAGAAGAATTCTGGTTTCAGTTATTGGCTGTGGACAAAAATAAGAGAGACAGGAAATAGGAAAACAGGAGAGAAGTTCATAGAAACTTTGCTTCTAAGGCCTTACCAATGTTCTTCAGTCTAAAAGTATTTAGTATGCCAAAATGTCATGTTTTAGGGTATTAAGCTCTGAGACTTGATAATAGTTTTGGAAAGTAGGCTAGCTCTCTTCATCTGGGTGTGATATTTATTTTTTAAATATTTTATTTTTTATTTTTATGTATTTGTTTTCTGATTACCATAGGCCATTTTGGTGCTGAAGTCTAAACTTAACATTTTCTCAGTTCTTTTCTGACTCTTGCCCTGAGCCTGTATGGTCACTTCCTCATCTTCCCTGTATATGTAGATATATGTAGTTTTTTTGAACCGCCTAATCTATAATGTCTATATGACAAAAGAAGAGAAACAGGGGAGGGTGATGAAAACAATGTTGGTGTGTGGGCCCCTTTAATCATCTGGAAATGTAACTGGAGGGGAAGGGCAGTGTTTTTAAATAATGGGGGGAGGGATGATAACAATAGATACCTGTTTGTTTGTTTTTTCTGTTTGTCAGTACCTCTGTGAACAGAAGCAACTACCAGTAATCAGAGCACAAATTCCCGATATTTGGAGGAGGACAAAGTCCTTTACTCACAATGTAACTTCTGCAAACTGTAGAGTGCTTTAAGAACATGCTTACCATGAGACTGGATATTGGTAGTGGGTAGTTTATACTGCACAAAGAGTTGATATTGAAATTAACTATGCTTAACTGTATAAGCCTTCCCCTGAAAGTGTCAGTCCTTCAGTAGATTCCAGAGTTGCAAAATAGCTGCAGATTCTATTAGCATAATCTCTGTCTAGGTTGGAGGGCAGAATTTTGGTGCTTCCTATTTTGCCATTTCCCAGATATCTCGAAACTTTTTTTTTTAAACTAACATTTCAAAATTTTTTGCAACATTAATTTCATAAATATTCTATGTATAAAATGTAAATATTTAAATGTGATTTTATAATAATAAAAATAATTTAGATAGACTCCCAGCAACATGTCAGATTTTTATTCAGTATTTTCTTGAGATTAAAAAAAAAATTGTACAAACCAACCAACCAACCAAAAAACTAGTGAAAAGAATTTAATGGAGAAAAAACTATCTTTTTCCTCCATTTTTCTCTTTTGAGTTCCTACCCGGAAAACAAAAGGGTTTTGAAGACCAATAGGTACTTTTGCTTTCAGAAATGACCATTTTCTTCTTTTATCTCCTCTTTCTCTGTACCTGACATTCTATTCCCTAGAATGAAGGAAAACTATTTAATGACAGTGATTCTAAAGGTCTTCAAGGTTTTTAAAGATAAACGCATAAACAGACCAATTAGAAAATCCATATTTGTAAACTTTATTCACTTTTTGACTAATGAATTTGAAAGAAAGGCCTATAGTGCCAAACTGTAACTAAGATTAAGCCATGAAGCATAAACAGCATGTGTTTGGTTATTAGGACTTGAAGCATTATTTCTTGTCACTGGAATTATGAATGCCAGAGAGGTGAGATAACAAATGTATTTTAATAAACTATGTACATTTTACAGAGACGCTCCAATGTTCCTTACAATATTTCTTAAAGACCCAATCCTTAATGGCTTGGTTTTAATGCTTATCATCATGCTTTGCTATTTAAAAGGATTAATAAAATCCAACACAGGAACTGTATATAAATTATGGAAAGTAGTGTCAAGATAAGCATTATAGAAGTTTAAGCACTAAGACATAAAATTTATTTTGTGGAGTCTTAATAAATGTAGGAATACTGAAAGTGAATCTTGAAAGGCATGTTAAAAAATGGCATTTATTTTGCTCATTTAGAAAAGATTTGCTGGCCCCTAACAAGTCCAAAAGTTGGTTGAATTGCAAGAGAAATCACTTAATCAAATAGAGTCTCAATCCTCATAAAACTTAAATTCATGAGCCAGAAATTGAAAATAAATATGTAATATATAGTATATTAGGAATTGGTAAGCACAGTGAAGAAACCATTGCCTACTAATCACAATAAAGAACTATGGACAAGAGCCAGGCATGGTGGCGTACTCTGGAGGTCGAAGCAGAGCATCACAAGTTCAAAGCCAACCTTACCAACTTCTCAAGGTCCTAAACAACTTGGCAAGAACTTATCTCAAAATAAAATAAACAAGTAAACAAGCAAATAAATAAATAAATAAATAAATAAATAAAACAGAGCTGAGGATGTATCTCCAAGATCAAGCACCCCTGGGTTCAACCCTAGTACCACAAAAAACAAAACTATGAACAAGAAGAGTATGTCAGAAAGGAAGACTGAGAAGTTTTTCTGAGGATGTAATACAGAAAGGAAAAAGAAACCATGTAAGTAGACAATTGAGCACATAGCAGGAACCAAGCTTTGCAAGGACGGAGGTCATGGGACAAGACTCCACTTGGGTGGTTTGAGAAGCATCAAGGATGTCTGTGAACTACATCCTTGTGAGGGTAAAAAGTCATCTTTTCCTTGTTTATTGCCAGGATCCTGTATCAGTCCCCTATAACAAAAGACCAGTCACTCACAAATATACTTAGAGGAAGAAAGGATATGATCTAATTATAGTCAACTGGGGGAACAAGGTGAGGCCCTGTTTGTTCAGTTTTTGGTATTACTTTGTGATCTTCCTTCCTTCATGGTATTGGGTAGGACACCTATCACATGGGGTCTTCAGGGGAAAAGTGAAGGAGAAAGTCTTGGTGACTTTCCTAGTTTCTATATACCCTGCTTCAGGAAGGAAGGTGAGAGGGGAATTTGAGTTTCTGTGGTCAGCCTCAGAGGAGAAAGAGGCAAAGGAAGGTGAGAGAAATCTCATAGCTTTGGCTGCTTACCCAGTTTCCAAGGTGCCATATTTTGAGGTAGTGTTTTCTGTACACCCTAAGAGTCAAGGAGGAAACCATAGGAAATGCAATGAAAGCTATAGCTTAGGTCTGGATCATGTAAGACTTTTCAGAGAAAACCTGAAGGATACTCTATTGATTTAATTGTAGTTCTGGGGATTGAACTCAGGACCTTGCACATGGGCAAGTGATTTTCCACTGAGCTATACTCCCAGCTTGAGGGATACTTTAAACAGAAGGGCTAAAGTGCAGAACAATGCATAAACAGGAACAAGAATGGCATGTTTGGAAATGTTAAGCAATTCATTATGAATTTTTTGCATGTTGTAAATGGGAAGGATTAAGAAACAATATATAGATATGCAGGAGTTAGGCTGCTTTAGGCCTTTTAAATCTATTAGGAAGGGGTACCATGCAAAGAGCATGTGATGTGTCACATTTATGTTTAGAAGAATAGAGAACTAGCTGGAGAAGACCCTGGGGGACAAGAAACCAGCTTGGAGACCACATAGACAAAGAAACATAGAAAGGTCACCTTAAAGTGTTTAACACATCATTCTTACTAACTAAAACACACTTTAAGATCTTGAGGTGTGGAGGTCAAATCCTTTAGTAATCAGTGCTTCACATATAAAAAGTGTTCAATATATGCCAGAGGAAATTGGTTGGTTTAATTTCAAATTTGGATATATTAAAATAAATATGTAGAAAACTTTCTATGATTAGGAAAGAAAATTTAGCAGTAGAAAAATGGAAGCTTCTATTAGAATATATGCCTTGATTGAGGAAGAAAATATTCTAAAACACTGGGAAAGAGCACATTGTTCAAGAGTTTGGCCCAAACTGGTTTGGAATGGGCAGTAAATGAATATAATGGAATTTTTATTGTATTAGGGTCAAAGAATTCTGACACTTAGCAGTGTTGTTCAAGGTAACAAAGGAAATAAAGTTCTGGTTAGCTGGATCAACTATAATGGTAATAAAAAGACTTTGGAGGAAGACCTGCTGGTCACTGCAATTCATCAAATAATTCTTCATAACTTGATAACTTTGTACAGGGCCTTTTCTGTCCCTTCAGGCAGAGTAAAAACCATTTGGAAACATTTCATGGAAGAGTAACACAAACAATTAAGGTGTAATATCACTAAATGACAGTTTAAAAACACTTAGAAGTCTTAATTGAAATGAGAACACTTCTAGGACTGGCTTGAGGTGGTGGAAGAAGTACTTAGATTAATGTGAGTAAAATAAGAGATAATGGCATGAAATTAAGTAATCATGCTGACCCTGGAGTTTGTGGATCATCAAACACACAAAATGGCCACTTTAAAATCACTGTTACTTTTGGTGGGGGGGGGTAGTATAAATTTATTCTGAATGTTATCTAGGGAAAAAAATCTCCAGAATATAATATAATGGCTAATTTGAATTTTAAATGATTCCTATGATATAGTATTCTGTGCTATAATATAGAAACACTGATATTACAGAAAGAAATATTTTATTTTTATTAGTAGTTCATCAGTAATTTGAATCACTGGGGTAAAAGTTTAAAATGCTCAGGAAATTTAGTTTTGCTTATAACTTAGAGCCAGAAGTGTGCCTCAAATCATCCATTTCAAAAGAAAGAAATCAAAGCAAAACAAGGCACTGAACAGATGGAAAAATAATGAAATGAACATTTAAATTTGGGGTTTCTAACGTTTCTCATTAACTTTGTTCAATCTCTTTATTCCATTTAGAGATTTGTACATGGTTGACTAGATTGAGAGATGTCAGAAAACAAACAAAAAATCTGAAATCCTTTACTGTACCAAGAAATTAAAAACACTATGCTCTAGGTTTATGGGTGGTTTTTTACAATTAGTGCCAATAACATTTTGAGCATTAACAAAAATGTACTCTGTGTGTGTGTGTGTGTGTGTGTGTGTGTGTGTGTGTGTGTTCTACAGAAGAGACATTTAACTCATACTGGGATTGATAATAGACTTATATAGTAAAGAGTTAACTCATATAAACCTGTATAACTCATCCCACCCACACCTGCAGAAAACCCAGCAGCCAAACCTCTACCTTCTAGCAGGTAGGGAGGGAAGAAAGCAAAATTTTTCTGAGCTAGTTTTTGAAAACTAGACCAGCAGAAATGTTAATGTCTCAGAGCCCAGCTCTACACATTTGGCAACTGGGCTTCTGGCCTTTTTAATCTAACCACAGCAAAATATTCAAGGTTTATACCTCCTCTCCAAAATTGTTTGCCAGTCATAAGTCCCACACATTCATAGGGAAACCAATTTCTTTTCCATTTTCCCAATTCTCAAACAAGAACAAATAAATAAAAATCAGACATTTGAAAATGACAGAAAAAAATAAAGACACAAAAAATTGACTCCAGAGGAAAAAGCCACAATAAAAGAAGGGAAATTGAAAGATGATAAATGTGTCAAGAAGCTGAAGAGTCTGAGATTTTACCCTCTCCTATTGACTAGTCTTCCATAGTTTCATGGATGCTGGTAGAGACACGAGACCTCTGTGTCAGAGACACAGGATTGTTTATTACTCACAGCAATAATTCTAGACAGAATATCAGCATTTTTCCTTCCAATTCTTTAGGCTCCATTATCTCCAGAGGTTTTTTGCAAAGAGGGCCAAGAGACAACTATATGTACAGTGGACAGAGTTACAGGAGAGGAACTCTATTCTAATCATAAGAAAAAAATTTAATGGACTATAAGCTTTCCTGACATTGGTATCAGAGTGAGTCGATATTATATTGTTATACTGAACAGTAAACAAATCTTACCCTGTTCCAGAGGGAGACTCTTTATCTTCCCAGTTTTTTTCTATTTAAAAATCTCTGACAGGATAATCTAGATTAAAGGTAGCCTATGTCTTTACTTACAAGATATTTAGAAATGTGAGACATTTTAAAAATCATCCCTAAGCACTGTGTCAGCTAAAAAAAATTTGAAAGTTGGCATATGCACAAGACTATAAAAGGAGACTATGAAGAAACAATCAGAATAGAAGCAAATTTAGGAATTTAAAAGTAAAACTGATACATTTAAAAAAATATATAGAAGTGATGGACAATAAAATTGGAGGAGTTTCTCAAAATATATAGAATATTGTTTAGAAAAGATAAAGATCAATGTAAAGAATCAATTCAATAGATCAAATATTCAACTAATATTGGAATTTCTTTCTGAAATTTGTAACAACAAAAGTGAAAAAATTACTAAAGAAATAATGCCAGAACACTTTCTCATCATTAAAAAATATATATATTCAAATTCTCCTGCCAAATATAACAAACACTTTTTCAGCTGAAATGCGTGATACTGAAATCTCTGAGCATTTAAGAGAACAGAATGTAGAAATATAAAGTGACTGGAAATTTTAGGAAGAAGAAAAGCTATTTAAAGTGCCATGGTCTAAATTTGAAATATATCAAATTAGAAGAGGAAGTCTCTGGGTCTCAAGAGATACAATGGAATGAATATCAAACAGAATAAATGAGAATCTGAAAGATAATTAATAACATGTTTCTTACTGGAGGAATTTTTTACTTTTGAAATTGAATAGATAAATAATAAACCTATAAATTAGTAAAACCATGTCAACAATTTATGGCCAAAACATTAGAGAAATGTATTTTGAGTGACTTACCAGAGAACAAATGAGGGGAATTCATTTGAACCATCTCCTTGAAATGGTGGGCAGGTCAGGATGTTTGGCCACAGGAAGAACCTGTTAACTTATCCCTTAACAAGCCTTTATAGTGAACAATATTCACATAGTCAAGTGGTATAACTGTTGCTTAATGATTTTTCAACATTTTAAATCAATTTATAAACAATATGACTATACTGGTACAAAATAATACAAATTTATCAAATTTTACAATGTGAAATCAAGAGCGGTTGATACAGATAGTGAACAGGAAAGCAAGAACATTGATTTTTTGCATTAAAAAGTGCAATACTGACTACATGAGGAAATTTTAAGCATATTATTAAGAGTCCAATGGTGAACACTAAAAAAAATAAAACTAAAATATAAAAATTAGGAGGTGGATAGGAGGAAGAGGAAATTTGCTACTTTGAGCTGCTTCATAGCAGAAACACAAAATATAATGACTATTATTAATGAATCAAGAAATTACCTAGATATGTGAGAATAACTACTAGAAGAATTAAAAGGAAAACTATAGTTAAAAGTGGTTACCTCTGAGAAGCAGTACTGGGGATGGGTGAGGAGTCAGCAGGGACCATTATTTTTCATTATACTTTTGTGCTATTATTACAAAAATGCCCGTGTGTAACAATATATATTAGCAATGTAAAATTATTAATTCTGTAAAAAATTTTTTAAAAGACAGGGAATCTTAATTATAGCATTTCCCTCATGGTGTCGAAATGAGGTCATGCCTTAAAAATCAACTCATAAAAGCTCAGAATTTTTAAAACTCTACTTTTATATTTTAACTTGCATATCATTTTACTGATTTTGGGGGGGAATTATTCAATATATATGAAAAATCATCTATATAGTTTGTAATATATGATCTCTGTGTTCTGAGTAGTCATAAGTTTTTTAATAGTAATGATAATTTAGAATCTATCATCTGAAATGAATTTTTGGCTCATTTTCGTTTTTTCTAAGAAAGAGATGTCATTACTTAACCTGTTAACTTGTAATTTTATAAGCATTTACTGAGAAAATAAGCATGATTTACAATTCTATATTGCCTTTCAAGAATGCTTTCATTATCTTTCCCTTTTTTTTGTTGTTGTTTGTTTATTTGAAACTTTTATTTCTGCCTACTAGTTTCAGCAACTTTTATAATGGTGATGTTCAGACTAATCCAAAGGGCAATTTACACTTAACCTTTTTTAACAGAATTCCCTAAGCAGGATGTCTCAGCAACTCATTTACAATTCTTACTACAGACAACAGACTACAGCTTGTCTCCAAAATTGGCTTTATGAATTGTAACCACAGGAGTAGACAGTAAAGGTTTTGCATTCATTGCATCTTGGCAAAGGGATTATACCTCAAACAGCCTTCCCTGGAGTCCAGTCAAATAGAATCAGGGGTGAGGAAATTACTGACCTTTTTCTACTGAGCTGCCATGAACCTCATGCAAAGAGGCCCTTTGCTGAGGAAGGGCAAGAAATGACTTCAGTGTCTTTTCCTGATCTATAAAGAAGTCTCTTGTCTGTGTCGATTTTTCTTGCTTTCTCAGATATATAGGTACGTGTGTGTGTGTGTGTGTGTGTGTGTGTGTGTGTAATACACACATATTTGGATATATGATAAGGGACATTGACAGAATATCTTGGCAGCAACTCAAGGTGTTTCTTGAAAATTGTAGGTCTGATTGATAGAACTGTGGGGCATTATTCCCTCACCACCCCCAATAGCGATTTTTATAGCAGCACCCAAATCCTAATGTGGGAGAAATGCTGCCTATTTCTCAAAGGAATTGCTACTTGGATTCAAAATGAAATAGAGAAAGTGAGTGAATCTATGCAATCTTGAGGCAATTACAAGTGCATAATAAACATTTAATGGAGTACAGGATAAATGCAGCTGGGCATAATTCTTGGAACCCACAGCAAAACAAATGTTAAATAAAACATGATACTTTGAGGCATTAGGCCATTAATTCCTATGGATGATTAATGGAGAATTTTTTTTCAGTGTCAACATTAAAATTTGATCTTAATTTTTAGCATGTTTACAAACCTGAAGATGAAATGTAGACCCTATTTATCAGATAAATATTTTATCTGAGAAATATTTTCACCTATTTTATGCAGCTTCTTAAAAACCTTCTCTAAATTGTGAAAATTTAATACACCCAAATTCCATAATGAGAATACTCGGGTCAGAATAAAATTTCAACACTGCATACATATTTTATCTCATTTTTTGAAGAAATTTTCCTGCTAATTCTCATATTTCATGCATATACAAGTTATAACTAATATATACATATATGCAAGTTATATGTATACATACATATAAATGTGGAAAATTTCACACCTAGTTTAAAATGTAATGCTTTTTTGCTGAAGTATTTTGTTTCTCTAGTTCTAGGAAATTTGAAACAGGGAAACAGTTTACAAATGAGAACACTGTTAAAAAAAGCTAATTCGTGTGAATGTGCATCATAGTCACTGACTCATAGTAGACATTCACATATTGTACTCTGTCATGTATTTTTAAAGTTAAAGAAATAAATTCCCTTTTAGTCCTCAGTAATAACTAAGAAGATGATTTGTGCAGGTTGACATCTATTCCTTGAAGTAGGTGGGATGAATATCAGTCTTATGAAGACATCATTATTGCTCTAAGAGTGATGGTATATGGAGCAGTAGAAATAAAAATATTCTGAGGAAAGCACATTAATTACATGTTCTCTCACACCTGGTAACATTATATAGTTTTGGTGGTATAAAGATGCTAATTAGTGAATCTAATTCCTGTTTCATTTATTAAGCTTTCTCTCATTTACTCACTGTATCTTGAGTTACTCAATAGTTCTCCCTACTCTCATTATATATATATATATATATATATATATATATATATATATATGTTTTATTCTCACATATGACATATTGTTATTAAATAAGACTTATAAACATCTGAAGCAATGTCTTATTTAATATTTGATTAAAGCTCTGTCAGGGTAACCCAAATTCCATCTACAAATTATTTGAAGTTTCTCTGTACTCTATTTGACTGCCAAACAATAGATGCCTTCCCATATTTCATGTTGACACATTCAGACTGCCATTTGTACACGGAATCGGTTCTTTGCTATTTAACAAATGATGTTTGGGGGTGATCTGGAGCTTGGGGAACTTTCAGGCACAAAATGGGAAGGAAACTCTCTCCTGTGGCAGAAGGGATTTTGGTTGATGGGGAGCACAGTAGGGGTCTTTCTCTCCTGAGGTCCTGTTGCAGGTTTCTCTAAGGTAAGGGAAGCAGTTCCAATGATAGCTGGCTACTCAGACCCTACAGGGATGGAAGAGAAAAGGTGCTTGAATTGTGACTTCTGTTTTCCTTTTCCCAGAAAAAAAAAAAAAATATCTGAACATTCTCATCTGTTCCCTTCTAGGGAGGGCATTAATCTTTACATGTAAAAATCAGTAACCATAAAATGCTTATCTGTACTTACATTTAATAAGGATATTACCTTTTCTGTATTAGATATTCGACTTTAGTGTGTGCTCAGAAGTATACTACTTAGGAGTATAGTAGAAAATTACTTATATAGATTATTAAATTTGTGATTCAGTAAAAAACTCTGTTATAAATCAATCCTTTAGGTTGTTTAACTTAGCAATTGATAGTGCCCATATATGAAGAGATTAAAGGCTGGTTATTATTATTATGTTGACTGTCATAGAAATAAGACAGGGTCATGTGCCAATGGGATAAGTAACCTCATTTTTTCTGTCATCAACCAGAAAGGGGGGGAAACTTGTTATAGCATAAGTGTGAAAGATATTCACTCCCTGTGAAGATAATGCATAAATCAATCAATTGTGGCCAGAGTCCCCAGAGATTCTTGTATCACGCAGAAAATAATCCTGGTACTTCAGTTCACCCAAGTAGGCATTCCTTCATAGATATCAAAATCTATCCACCTGTTCTGAATATATATCTAAATGTCAAATGCCAAGAGGGAGATATTCCACCATTTTTTGAAATAGAAAAATAAAGAAAATGATACACAGAGCCTTAAGAGGAACATGGTGTATGTAATTGACACCTGCGGGGAAGTTTCTTGGGATAAGTGAGTAGGAAAAGTAGAAGTTAGTTGAAACAGGTCCCTGAGAAACTTTCCTCATGTTTTAACTATGCTACATAAAGCTACTTGGGAATCCATTACCACATCTTTTTCACCTCTCTAGAAGGCTCATCCAAGGATCTAATTGCTCCTTCTAACAGAAACCGTCTCTTTAAAGTACCTCTTAAGTAATGATCACATCTGTTCTTGCTTCTGATCAGTCGAATTTCAGCACCGAGAATATTATTTTCTGCCTTCTTGTGAAGCTAAACCATCTACTGTGCTTTTCTGTGCAAAAGAGCTACAGGAAATAATGCCAGATGTAATGAATTTGTTAAATTTATTAAAACATCCAATTTTACATAGGGAAAATCATTCTCTATAATATTCGGGGCCAAAAAGGATGTCATGGTTCTGTCCCTCATTACTGGGCAGGTGTCCAGGTGTGAGCATTGCCGAAGCCTTTTTAAAATTTCTCTTTTCAAATTCAATTTTAATGGAACAAACTGCTAGAGTTGTGCCAGGAAAATTGTTCCTTAACATTTGCCTGCAGGATTGTGACCCTAATGTCTTTACCAGGCCGGTCACTTCTGGGCAGCAGAAAAAGTCTGCATTCATGAAATTCTTAGCAGATGCACTGCTGGAGGGGAGGGCACAATGATGTCATTTGAGAACTGCCATCAGTGAATGCTTTTAGCTTGTAAATTATTCCAAGAGCATTAACAGAAACTAATGACACCTTTGTTAGCTAATGTGTTTCACCTGCAAATGTAACAGTTGCATTCTCAATAGATTTGGGCAGACAGGGAAAAACAGGATGTATTTTCCCCAATTTCTCCTCTAATATTTATACACTTTGGTTAGCATTCTCCCTGGGACATGCATCAAGCTGATGTAAGTTAGTATATCACATTTGCTTCTGGTGTCCCTAACTGAGCTGCAGAAGTTTCATACTCTGACTTCTTACCTGTTTCATTTTTATAAACAAGACTATTTTTTATACCTAAGGAAAATGCAGAACAGCTTTATAAAATGAAGACTGTGGGAGGGAAATACTTTTGGTATTGTAATAAAGTTTTTCCAACATTTAACTAGTTTTGGTGATGATAAAAGACTTCTGTGATTTTTTTTTTCCCTTAAGACATTTGAACATATTGTACTTTGGATATTTTCAGGCTGTAGGTATGGTGATAAGAGTCTTCTAAATTTCATGTAAGAGTTTCAGCTATTTAAAAATCTCAGCGTTTGGATCCTTTCCCTGATTTCATGTTGAGCATGGGAGTTAAATTGCTTCTGTAAGAAGCTGTGTAGAGAGAAACACATGAAAAGAAACAATCCATACCTGGCCAGTGCATTAGTATTGTGTCTTTTTCATTATGGTTGTCATAGGGTAACTTTTGGGGATTTCCATTCCCATCAACCTCATGATATTTGACATCTATGAAGGAATATCTATTGGGGTAAACTGAGTTATGTGTCAACATGATAAATAGTAGTAATGGTCCTGGAAAGTTCTTCCTGTGAACATGGAGATGAAGGGCAGTACAGTTTGGTATATATGAGCATCTCTTATTCTGCTGTCTTTGAATCATGCTGCAGCTGTATGTTATTCACACCTCTTAAAATCAGTGCCTTTTCTCCCTGTCCCCCCATCAGTGATCTTGTATGTTCCCCTATCTGAGGGACTACTCCAACATAATGCAACATTAGCTTTTTGTTTCCTGAAATCTGTCCCCGACCATTACTACTTCCTGTCATTTGGATGATACAACTCCATCTGTTTTACCAGTCTTTTCTGAGATTTTTTTAATTTAAATGATTGACTTCTGGTTCCTGAATCGTTTGCAAAAGAGGTGATGAATTCCTTGGGATGTGTCCCTTTTCACCCTTTTACTCTCAGTCATAATTACCTGAGGTCCACAGTGGATTGATTCTCATACACTGTGTAGCAGACAGGAATCAGAAGATCCTGCACTGCTCTTCTATGGCTGTGTAGCCCTAATACAAACAAACTCGCACAACTTTTCGGCCCCTTTCTCTGGAGAAGATGTAAACTGGAGGGGCTGATTATTTTCTACCCTAGGTTGGTAGGAAGATGAGGCATTTTTCATTTCTAGCAAGAGGCGTGGATTTTCAACCTGTCATTTTCTCCTGTCAGCCAAGCACGTACAGAATGTGCAGTCAGCAGTGAGAGATAACAGGGATTCTGGGAATAAGAGCAATCTGCCTCATCTGGCCTTGAGTAGTGGAAGCACTATGGTGTCTCATTAAAAGGTCTTCTCCTTTCCTTCGGGTTTCTTCCAATAATGCAGAGGCAGATTGGCTATATTAGCATTGTTCTTCTGCTTGTGGCTGGTGTAAACAGATCTTAACTTGATATACATGTGCACTGTTTCTCTGATAGTTTTCATTTCCAGAGTGGTTGCAGCTGTTCCCAATGCTGCTACAAAATACCTTTTAACCAAGAATACTGCTGCTTCCCTGCTGTAAGCAACTGAGGATGGATACGTGATTCATCAGCTGTGCTCTGACACTGTAGAAATATAGACTAAAAAGCAAAAGCTCCTTCCCTTTGATTCCATTATAGGATGCTGCACCAACTCACAGCTGGAAACAAATTAAAGTTGTTTTTCTGATAATACAATGAAAGCCGTTTCCAAGTAAAGATCCTCTTCAAATTATTCAGGATGTTTTTCCTTCTAGGAGTATGTGTCTTTATTTGCCAAATTAGATTGGATTGCATTTAAATGTTGATAACAGAGTTCTTGTATTACTCAAGCTCTGCAAGGTGATGTATTTGGGCAGTTATATGTGTATTCCAACAGGTAGATCATGCTTCATGTATTTACTTTGTTCTGCAATTAGTCTTCTTCTAAATTAAGGGAATATTTTAAATCATAATGCTAATCCATTAATGTTTTAGAAGATTAACTTAGTTCATTTTATGGCTCTGTATATACCTTTCTTTCTCAAATACACCTTTCTTTTTCTCCTGGATGTCAATTTTTATTTCTAACTTTGAAAATTATCTGTGAAACTTTCACTAGATATGCTTGAAATACAATCAGGTAAAGCAAACACTTCTTACTCTCATGAGAACTAAAGACCTTTCCATCTGATGCATATTTCTGTGGTCTGTTTTTTTTTTATTATTATTTTTTATTTTTTCCTCTTTAAATTAGAATGAAACCCTAAAATCGGCCCCAAGATAAGACCGATATCGCCTTTGGTTTCTTTTATTGGTTTGAGCATTTTACTGACATTTGACAACACAAAACACAGTGAACCTTGTACGTACTTCAGATCCATCATGCATTTGCCCTTTTTGCTAATGGTTTTAATTTTTGCTCCTCCAGAAAGCATTGCTTATGTAAAAGAGTGGAGGCCACTGAGAAAGCAGTTTACCTCTCTTCTTTCTCTAACAATGAAAGTGAACCAGCTTCAAAGGTGCCTTGGACACAAATTGAGGCATCATTTCCTACTCCCTGCCTGTACCCCATGTATACATGCATCCCTCATTGCTGGGACTGAATATCTCTCTCGGGTCAACCTGCTCTAATTGTCCTCAGTTGCCTCTCATTGGATGTTTGTTGATGGAGGGATTTAACACACCACCACCAAACAGGCCACTCTGGCATAATGACTATTTTGACTTAACAACACAGGAAAAGCATCAGGTACTAAAAGATCACTCTGACTTTCCATTTGTTTATCCAAAGGAGAAGATGAAGTTTCCATGTAAAAGATGTCCTTCCTACACCAAAAGGAAAGTATCATTATCCTCCTCAAGGACCAGAGGTTGAGGCCAAGGGAAATATGTACAAGCACTTGGCAGACTGTCCCTTATCTCCCTAGCCACTTCCCCATCCAATTAACCACCCAGCTCTGCTCCCTTGACCTTACCCTATTTCCACAATTTACTACCTTTAATTTAGAATATATGTGTGCAAATCTACTTTTGGGGCCTTTATTTCCTTACAAAGATTTCTGTGCCACATAAAGAATATATATATATTTTTAAATTTGGTTCTTTCCTGTTGATCTGTCTTATGTTAATTTAATTCTTATTTCTAGCCATTAAACAAAACAAAACAACAACAACAACAACAACAAAAAAAAAAAATCTAAGAAGGAGGTAAATTTTTGCCTCTCATACATGATGTATATGGCAAGTCTGCAACAGATATTTTAATTGATCTATTGACACGTTCTGAGCTCTTACATTTTGGGAAACTTGCCAGAGAGGATAATTTGCTGAATGTCTGTGGGCTTCCTATATACCCTTAGCTCATGTCTATCATTCTCTGCTGAACTACTTTGTTCCTCCTATCTATTCTCACTCCATTGGCATGCACTTTTTTGTAATATAAATATTGTTTGAAGAATTGAAATATAGACCATCAGAGATTGTAAGTTTGGATTTCAAATATCTCATACGTAAAGCTTCATTTCATAAGGAACAAAGAAATACATTGACACTATCACCATCCTTCCTATTAGTTAAGCTAAGTATTTTTTAGTTGGTCTTAAATTAAGGGATTATATGTAGTATGGAATTTTTATTTTTATGTTGATTTTACTGTTTGAATTATATATATTTCATTAAGCTTATTATAACTGTAGATTATACATCATCTAATAGCCTATGTGAATGATTGGTGGCAATGACGAGAGATCATCTCTCATTATTTTTTGGCTCCAAATTCAAACAGGGTCATGTTGAAAACTCTCACATGATAGGTGTTCAGTGACCCAATGAAATCAGGTGTTGAAAACATCTTCCTGTTCATAGGAGCTATGGGCATAATTCATGATGTGAACGATTACAAGTACTATCCTGGCTGTCAGTGTCAGACAGGATGCCAGCATTTAATGGTCCATGGGGATTTAACCACCCATATCCCCAATGATACTTCTTGTAGGGCAAACATGAGGCTGCATGATGGAAAACATGGGGAATGTGCATCTCAACAGCCTCTCTACACATAGATAGATTTTGTACTGTGCATGTAGATAGATTTATTTGGAGATACCTAGATTCATAATTTGTGTCTTTTTTCTCTCAATTTGGTGAAAGCATATGTGTGTTTACAAAATAGGGACTTAAATACACATTTTCTTTTACATTAACTGATAGTATGCTTTATACTTCCCTTTTCATATCCAGGAATGAAGAGGTGGTGACAGATACAACTAATCTCTTCATTAATAATAGTTACTGATCATAGTTCTAGAGATTTATTACATAATAATATGAACACATCACCCATGAAATTTTGCACTTAAAAATAATTAAGGCAATATGTTTTGTAATTTTTTTTACCACTACTAAAGAGAATTTTTAAAATATGTTAGAAAAACTATCCGTTAAAAATATTAGTTATAAGCCCTATTTATAGATTACTTAGCATGCATTTGACACTATTTACTTTGTAAGTGCCTTTTGAGTATGGTTTTAAGTATATAATGTAGAGACTCACTATTTCACAACAATTTTACATGGTTGATATTAAAGATATAGAGAAGAAAACCATGACTATTAAAATCAATAAAAATCTCTTCGGGGCTGGACAAATGAATTGAAAACATTAGAATAAGTTTTAGAGTGTATAAAAGTGTGATCTTGCACATAAAGCCCTACAGTTCACTTTCTAAAAGGTAGTTCTGGGGGCTGTAGCTCAGTAATGGAGCACTTGCCTTGCACGTGTGATGCCCTTTGTTTGATCCTCAGCACTGCAAATGGGAAAATAAACAAATAAATTCAAGGTAGCCATAACAGTTCAGGTTTATGAAGTGAACAAATTTCACCCTACATTTTCTTATTCTCACCTGCATTCGTATCAGCAGCACGCAGGTGCTTATTATTTTTGGCAATAGGGACCACAGCAGTAAACAAGTGAGACCAAGTTCCTGTCTTCAAGGATCTATTATCTAAATGGAAGGAAACAGAAAACTTATATGCAAGTGTGTAAAACAATCTAAGATGTTGACAAGTGTCATGAGTAAAATGTGGCTGGGTAGAGTATTAGACTGGCTGGGATGGGGTACTTAGCTACTTTGTCTAGAATGGATCAAGAAGGCTTCTCTAAGAGGTACCTGTGATAAGAGGACTTGGGGGAAATGTCTGAGAAAAGTGCTGAGTTAGTCAGCTTTTCATTACTGTAACAAATACCCGATATAATCACTTTCTGTGGAAAAAGGTTTGCTTTGACTCACATTGTTTTGGTCGTTTCAGCCCATGATCCATGGGCCCTATTTCTTTGGGTCTGTAGCCGGGCACCACATCATGGTGGAGATAAGTCAGGTTAAGTAATTCATCTCAAAAGCCAGGAAGTAAAAAAGAGAGAGAGAGAGAGAGAGGAGTAGGCTGGAATCCCATGTTCTCCTTTGACAGCACATCCCAATGATTTAACTCCTTACCTTTTAAAGGTTGTACCACCTCCAGAAAGCACCAAGTTGGGGACAAAGTCTTTTGCACAAGGTCTTTTGGGGAACATTCAACATCCAAACCATAGCAAATATTATAGCCAGTGTTAGCAACAGAAATAAACAAGTGGACAGCCCAGACATAAGAATGAGTAGAGTATTTTTAAAAATCAGGTGGCTGGAAAATGCTGAACAATGAAAGAGATGAGTTGGAGGAAATAGGCAGGGTCTAGCTCATATAGACATGAAATGAGAGGACTGTATGAATACATTTTTTTTGCGTGTGATCCCTAGGTGGGTCCAAATTGTTTCCATCTGCCAAAGCTGTTCAATGTCAAAGGAGCAGCCCAGGTCTAGGAGTGAGGAGCCCTTAAGTGTGAGCAGACCTCTGCTACTAACTAGCAATTTGTTGCTGGAAAGTTCATTTACCATCTCAGGCTCAAACTGTACATTAAATGAGTGGTTTCTAAGACTCAATATAACTTTTTAAAAATTTTCTATTTTATAAATTTCCAAGACCATAACAAAGTTTTAGAGAGAGACTTTGAGACTAGAAGATCTTTCGGTGTTATTCACCATCCTGTGACACATGAGCACAACTTCATTCTATGGGAATGAATAACTTTATTCAGAGGGAATGATAAGCCTTATTTTTGTTCATCTTCTTTATTCATCAAAGGAACTAATAACCAAGTGAATACCAAGTGGACAATAACTTGTTCAAAGGCTAATGAAAGATATATTCTTTGTGTGTACATACATATATTTATTTATCATTCCCTCCACACTAGTTAGTAGTAGTTTTCCTCTAAAAGAATTATCTCCAAACCAAGTTTTAAAGTAGCTCTAAATGTGCCTACTTATTTCAAAATAAAATTAATTCATGCAAATATCTAAAAGCAAACATCATTTATTTCAAGAATTTATTGCACCAAACCATAAAATTAAAAGATAAAAGTGACAATTAGTTGTAGAATTTCAAATAGATTGAGACTCATTTTATTGCTGTGAAAATATTCTGATGTGTGGTTATCATTTGCTGAGCAAAATATAGTTACAAAATATCAATTTTATTTCTGTTAATATTTGTAATCAACAATTCTTTAGTGTATTAAAATAATTGGCAAAATTTATATGAAGCAATTTATTGACTTTGTTAGACATAAAAATATTTATCTTGAATATTGTTCAATGTTACATCCTTTATCAAGAGTCTCAAGTCTGCCATGTTTCTTAGGATATTAACGTAACAATGTCAAATGGGATTGAAACAGAAAAATTACCTGGGGGCATTTTTGTTTTGTGCTTAAATTTTATTTTGTCACTTATTCTTATTAGCAATCATTAAGCAATTTAATAATTATAAGCTCCATTAACATTTTAATGAGTCTAGTGGCCATTGCTAAATGTAATTAAATTAGTTTTATTGTAGGATATGTTGAAGCTGTGATTAAATTAAGTTTTACTGTGCTTAGAAGAATAAACCTATGGAGAGATTGCTATTCACCAAACATCTTATTAACTTATAAGGTACTGATAAAATAGACATTAATGGAGATGGAAGAAAAATATAATTCCCTATTGACTCTATTCACAAGATAAAACTTTAATCATGTGAGTTTGGAATCAATCTAGTAATGACAGCATAATTTCATTTTAAAAGTATTTTTCAGTTAGAGGTAGAGAAAGGGAAAAAGGATAGGCTCTTTTGGCAATGTTCTATTCCTCCCCTAGTTCCTAAAGGTGTAACCTATAGGGAAAACAGTAGATGAAGATTGACAAGCTAAGGATTTTGAAGTAGATACATAAATTGATATTGAATTACGTGATGCCAAATAAAATCTTAGATATTCATTGATTAACTGGAATTTATTTTAGAAGTTGAAAAGTTACTTTAGTTTACTTAATAATTATTTTCAGAAACACATTAGAATTATTAAAAATGTGGCTATTGGTAATTTTTATGTCATTTTTGGATTTTTCTTTTAAACTGGTATTTATATTTTGAAATATTTCTCTCTTTTGATGTCTCTTAAACCTTCTTAAAGCTATTTGATTAGACAGTATATAAATTGAAAGGTGGTGACACATTACATATTGTTTGCATCAGTCTTGGGTTTTGAATGGATTTGAGATTTGATTATTTATTGCAATTGCTTTTGGATACATTCTGAAATATTCTCAAGAGTAAATTGAGATAGTATTATTTTCTGATAAATTGCCTTACACAGAATGCAATTAAGCATTTTAAAGAATAGTAATTTGTATAGCAGGTACAGCACATGTTTACGTATGGGAATTTTGTGGCTTTGCTGCAATTATTAAATTCTCTTGATCACATTCCATTATGTTAATGTTTCCAAAGTAAGCATATCAAGTGATTCTATGCCATGAAATATTCCAGAAGTCTCAGGGATATTTTCTTTACATTTTTAAAATGCCATGGAACATTTTAGCATTACATTTATGCTTTACATTTTGTTCATCTCTTATAAAAAGGTATATGGTATGAAATAGGGATTTTAAGAATAAAAATTAAATATTAAGAAATACTAATAATATATTATAATCATGGGTGCTATACTCCAAAAAATGAAAAAAAACCCTCTATATTGATATTTTTACAATATTCAATGGTTGATCTAGATTTATATTTTTAAAACTGTAATGGCAGATTTGGGAAGATTTTTAACCACAGCTGTAATAAATTTATGAACTAATACATTACACAAAATCTTCTTTACATTTTTATATTAAAACAAAACCAAACTATTGTCACTTACAGATCACCCACAAGAGAGATTTTCATGATACCGATGTACTTTCTCCTAAAGATTTAAAATCTCTACTTGGGGAATTCAGTAAATGTTATGCTCTGGTTGAGGAAAGAGTCCACTTTGCCCCTTCGTATCACTGAAATGACTCTCAGGGTCATTTGTCATTGTCTATTTCTGTTCTCTTCCAAGATAATCACTGCCATTTCAACTGTTTAAAAAGGTTTTGGAAAAAGAAATCAATAAATCCTACACTGAGTTGAGGATTGTTATACTTGTCCAATTGCCACCTTCACTTGGGTATCTCCTTCCTGGACATTTCAAACTTAACTTGTTTTGATTCTTACCCCTTTCTCCTGCAAGTGACAGGGCCACCTGGGAAATTTCTTGAACTAGAAATCTTTGTATCCTATTGATTCTTTTCTTTCTTTCAACTCCCATAACAAGTCCATCACTGTGTTTCTTGATTCAGTGTTCAATATTTGTTTCAAATCTATGGTCTCTTTTCATCTCCACTGTCACCATCTGAGTCAAGCCACTGTTGTATCTTATTTGCCATATAAAGCGGCTTCCTAATTCATGTCCCTTCTGTGGATCTTTCCCTACTAGACTCCATTATCTATTCAACCACCAAAGGAAGCATCCAACTTTTAAAAACATTGATCTTGGTATGTTTCCTCTCTAATTAAATTTCCATCGGTGTCTTCCTACTGCATATAGAATGAAAGATTTGCTTACAATTTAATTTGTCTTTTCTTCCCTCTCCATATCAGGAGTGCCAAGTGGGCAGAAACTTCATCTGTAAGGTTCCTACTGAATTCTCTGAATCTACCCCAGTGTCATAAACAGGAAATATGAATCCCTGACTCTCTTCTTGCCTGTTTATTAGACAAGCTTATTCTCAGTCTTAAGGTCTCGATTTTCAGATAGTCTTTTCCTGATAATCCTATCTAGCATAGCATCTCCACCATACATGATGGAGCCTTCTCTCAGTGCAGTGTAGAATTTCATCACACAGAATTTTCACTCTGTAACTTATTATCTTGTTCACCGGTTTCACTAGAATAAAGACTCCGTGGGAGCAGGAACTATATCCATTTGGACTATCCAGGTATCCTCAACATCTACCTATGCCTGAAAAATAGCACATAGGTGGGAAATAGCATTGAGTGAGGGATTACAAAGCACAGGGATTTCCTTTTTTTTTTTTTCCCCTTTCCCTTAATGTGTGGGCATTTTCAGCTGACCTGACATTGTTGAGTATCCTAGGTAAAATTTACTTTATTTTCCTTCCTCTAAAAATTTATTTTGATGATCTTATCATGCTATCAAATGCATGTTTCTAAATCTCATCTGTTGATGTTTGTTCTTAAAATTCGCATATTTTAAGTTCTGAGAGCCCACGTTTTGGCCACCAAAAACTATGTATCATTCAGGTTGTATTTATTATGTGCCAGGAATTATTGTGTTTTTTTTAAACTTCTAATTTTTAAAAATGCTCTCAGTTATATAATGTTATTATACTTTTTAATAAATGATAGGTGAGACACTGTTTGTTATCAAATAACTTTTCTAGGCTTATTCTGCAAGAAATTGGTAGACTTGATACTCAAACCCAGGTAGGGGTGCCAGTGCCTGTATTCTGATTTACTAATTATGATGTCAAAAATAATACTTCTCCAATAAGACAAGTTGCATTAAAAGTATATGGACTATTTTTGATTTTTCTAATACAACAAGCAAAAGAAAAATCTGATGTACTTCTTTGATTAAAGTGCATTGTTTCCTATTTCTGAATTCTTTCTTTCAGTGAAAAATGTCATTCTCACATGATGCACCCAGAGAAAATAACTTAGAAATGAAGTGATGAGGGAGCAGAATTTTAAACATTAAGATGGAGTATGTATTTATGATATACTCTGTCATGTCTTTCCCTTTGGTTGGATAGTTTATTTTCTTATATAAATTAGGCAAGGTCAAGTACAGCAATAAAAAAATTTATATGACTATTTATTGATTTACATTTAACTTACCATAATTGTTTAGTGGCTGGAACAGATATAAATGAAAGCTTTGCCAAGTAGTCTTAGCAGCCCACGCCACAGTTTCTGTGTTGCTTGTTCTGTTCATTTCTCATAGCTTTGTTCTTTGGCATTTGTATTTGGTCAGGCATAGAACTTGAGGTTAATGCCCAACGGACAGGTCTGAATGCACATTCGATACCATCATTATAAGCATGCTTACTTATGAGACACAGAACAGATGAAAGTTCCACCCTGCCTTTGCCCAGGAGCCCTTAGGAAGATGGAAAAGGATGAATCAGTCCCTTGTTTGCAAAAAGTGTGACATTAATCATCCGACATCGTGAACCACTAGACAGGTGTCATTTGTTTTTTAAAGTTATGCTATGTTGTTTGTGGAGCTGCATAAATCTTCAGGTTCTTTTAAAATAGTCTCCATAGGTACAGCAAATGGGAAGTGAATCTGTCATTCTTGAAAATGTTAAAGATCAGCAAGTGCAGAGTTACTGTAGAGTTGACCTTCCTCCTTCATTACCAACTGCCACAGCTATAAGTGCAGGAAAGATTGAGGACGTTAAGACAATGGAGTGAACTTCATATCATGCCTGGAAAGGGTCACACTCATAAACCACAGCATTTATTTAGGGATTTTTTTTTTCAGTAGTGTGTTCAGTGTGGATCACCAAAGAATGCAGTAGTGTGTGTGTGGTGTGTGTGTGTGTGTGTGTGTTTCCTGATGTTTTGTGTAAAGGAATAGATTGAGATGTCACCTCGGAGCAATTTGTTATATAGTAGGGCTTTGTAGTAGAGAAAGGCACCCTTAATAAATGAAAAGAGAACAAGTTTCTAAGAAGGGCTGACTCAGTTGATCATTATTTGTTTTAATCACCCTGTGGTTTCAGGAATGTTTTCAAATAGCCTTGGTTCAAGTCCAGAGCACACAATTGTCATTTGGGCGGCAAGTGTTTCAAATGTTGTCACAGTGACAGCGTTTCAAGCATTCATATACCACAAAATTAAATCTGAAATTGATGTTTAGTTATTAAGAAGAGGAACTGAAGGATGTATTCTAAGAGTAAAACCTTAAAGAATTTAAATTAGACTGGGTTGGTGAAAAGCATGCACTGGAGCAGATTAGAGTATATTTTCACAGAATCCTGGGTAGATCTAATTATTAACTTTAAATTGCCAACGTACATAAGTGAAAATCATATCTCAATTATCTCATTACAAGATGAAAATAAGCGAATCTATATGTTCATAGAGACAAAGCCTAGCAACCCATTCTTTAGAGTCTAGTTATCAGTGGCAGCTAAGGTTATCATTGCTGAATGAAGTCTAATGTTTTCCTTTCAAGTTTTGTCATGGACATTTTAAGCTCTGTTAATCACATTGCTATGAATCTTTTAGGGTGACAGATATAAAATTTCATTATAGCTTATCTTACACATGGATTAACAGTTGCTAGGGTTTGAACATCACCTTCAAAACTCTTGTTGAAATTTAATTGTCAACGTTAACGGTATTAGGAGATGAATCCTTTAAGAGGTGATTAGGTCATGAGGGAGCCTGCCCTCATATTTGAATTAACACTAAAAGGGGTGCCCTATCTTGACTAGAGTCCTGGTAAGAGGATATTTCCAGCCCTGACCTTACTCTCTGTTTTCTGGGTTGGCATGCACTTCCACCATGGTACGTTAAATCATGGAGACCCTTCCCAGAGGCAGCCTTTAATTTTCAGCTTCCCAACTCTAGAACCATTAGCCAAATAAACTTCTACTACTTATGATTTATGAAGTCTCAGGTATTCTATTACAGCAATACAAAGTGAACTAAGAGAGCAGCCCAGGGAATTCGGAGTTGTTTAAAACTCTTATTTTAACTGTTAAAATGCTTTTGACTACAAGTTACGGAAATTCTAATTTCAGTGGGCTCAAGCAATCAGGGGATTTTTTTTATACTTACCAGGAAAACTAGAGGTAAAGCAGGCCAGAGGATTTTCTGTTATTCCCCCAGTGATGCTTCCAATGGTGTTTCCCTTTCTCTGCACCCTGCCCTTCTATGTTTTGCCTTTCCTTGGTCTACTAGCAAGATAGTGATGGCAGATGCAAATGTCATTTCCAAACAACTAATCATTTAGGAATAATGAAGAAAAAAAACCACTTATTCTTGTTTATCTTCTCTAGAGGGAAAGAAATAATTCCTAGACTCCCCCAAAAGAAAACCCTTCACATATCTTTGGCAAACGTTCTATCTCATGTCCATTCTTAAGTGACTGACAAGAGACATAATATTAACCTTAGAAAAATCAGGGGAAAAAAATCAGAAACTACCCTGAAGCAAGAGCTGGAGTCAGCTATCACAGGTGCATTTTTTTTCCCTCTGGGGAAAAGAGTAAGGATTAAAGCAAAATCCAAGATTCGATTCTGTTTGGACGGATAAAGAAGGGATGGGTAGGAGAAAGGCAGATAATAATGTCCATTATTAAAGTTAATTTTATTTGTCCATGTTAATGTGTGTGTATATACACAAACAAAAATTGAAGATAATGCAGTCAACAAACATATTTGAAATTAATTGCTGAACTCTTTGGGGGCCACTGACTTACCATACTGATTGTGTTTATGTTAATATCACAGTAAGTTTCTTTATGGTAGACTTTATAAAGAAGCTTACCTAAAAGCAGTGGATGGCAGGATGTAGGAGTCTGGGATTAACATATATGTTAAAAATTACCCACAAAGTGAATCTTGCCTATATTGTAATAGCAAGTTAATGTTAACATGTATAAAATCTATGATGGGGGCAATATTTAGGCATGTTTATTTATAACCAGAGTACTCTTTTGCCTTGTTTCTGGTATAAATAGGCTTACAAATTAGTCCACAGAATGCAATAAGCTGGTGATTTTCTATGCTAGTCATATGAAGAAGACTTTTCTCCTTCAGACCCCTCTTCATCCACCGTAAATAGGGATAACTGAAACCTTACTACTGTCTCAAGGGAGAAAGTTTTATCCGATTGATTTGTTCCCTCATGATATGCTAATTACAGTAAAGGAAGATTGCTTCTGACCAGAGATTGACTTTGGTCAAAAAAGCTCTGGATGTGAAATCTCATGTATGTCTGACCAGAGACTATGAGAGCCAGGGGTTCTAAAACCAGTATGTGGACCCAGTGGCAGAAGCTTCAGAGAGATGGGATGGGGTGGAATTGGGGAGATTCTTCCAGGTAAGCACAATGATGGTTGCTCCTCATTAGACTAAGCAGCCCTCCAGTCCAGAACACTTCAAGGCCTCATGCAATCACTTTCATGGAGGACTGGATGACTTGGTGGGGTGGAAATGGAGGATGGAAGAGTCCTTGTATGAAGCACACCAAAAGCTGGGAGGTGGAAATTAGACGACTTAGACTAATGCCACCAATAATGAGAGGAGTGGGGGCATGAGCAAAGCTGCTGTCATTGGAGAGGCCAGATTGCTCAAGGTGGGAATTTGTTCCCAGGGTTAAACGTGTCCCAAGTCAGGGAAGACTAAAAAGGAGTTCCAGGGTGAATGAATTAACCACCTTATGTCTCCTTGAGATGACGTCTGCCTCCAAAGGGCTGTATTAAGTGCTTTCATACTTTCTGAGGTTCATGTAAAAGTACTTGGCTGTCTTTAGCCATGTCTTGAATTTAAGAATGCAATCTCTCCTTCCTACCTCCCTGGGAGTTCCTTTCTTTTTTCTTTTCTTCCTTCCTTCCTTGATGATTTATTCTTAGCATTCAAAGCATTCTTTTAATTTGGATCATTATTTTCATTTAACTTACTATTTGCTCTGGACAAAGGAAGAAACAGGTACTATATTCACTAATAACGGAGGGCCCCACAGCCTCTGGAAATAAAGATTAGATAATCAAAGAAACCCCTTCCTACAAAGCCAAAAAATAAAAGTTGAATAGGTTTAACAAGATTGTTTTAATGAAATACCTGAGTTTCAAGAAAGACAGAAAGAAATTTCCCAAAGCCCAAATAACAAGGAGGAAAAGCTGAAAGAAGCCATGTGAACTCTGGCTGCCCAGAGGGGCATGCACCAGTCTCCTTAACAAGAGCCATATTTTTTAGGATGATGTAGGAAAAACACACAGGCCTAAGAACCTTGCAAGGTAGAGGGGAGGGACTGAGAACTCCCCAGTGTACAGCTTGATCCTTAAAATTTATACTCTCAAAGAAAGAAAATACTAAAAAAAAATAAAATAAAATAAAAAATAAATAACCTGCTGGCCTGCAAAAGGAAATGTATAAGAAATATGCCTGCCTGTACTCTGATTCAGGGGAAAGAATCCCCTATTTTACACAGAAAATTCCTCAATGCTCACTACCTTCACATTGGCCTAGAGGGGCATGCACCAGTCATGACCATAACCAGTCAGTGTCCATGCTGAGCTGAGAAATGAATTGAAGTGGTCCTATGAGAGTAGCGTTAGAAGAAGCAGTTGCAAGTACTTTCTGGAGTTGCATGTATTCAATCTAACTCACCCACAGTAAGGCCTAATCAAAGAGGAGCCACAAGTACAAAATTACAAAATTAAAATAAAGCTAGTGATCATGTATAACACTCAGCTGAAACAAAGAAAAATCCAAGATAATACCCTTAGGATAATTCAAAAATAGATTTATTTGGAATAAAAGACATTTGTTTTTTAGTAATAATTAAAGAAGTAAAATAAAAAACAAATTTTGATGAGACTCACATGGCCAGTGCACTTAGGAAAAACATATTTAACTTCATTAGTCAACAAGATAATCGAGATAAAAATCATAATAAATTTTTTGGATTTGTAATTTTTTTTCAGTATTGGGGAATAAACCCAGTAGCACTCTACAACTGATCTACTTACGAGTCCTATTTTTTCTTTTAAAGAGCTACCTTGCTTAGTTTCCCTAGCTATCCTTAATCTTGCAATCCCCTGCTCCAGTCTCCCAAGTAGACAATGAGTTATTTTACACTAACAAAGTTGGCTAAAAATAAAAACTGAAACAATTTTTTATAAAGATGCAGAGTAGCATGAACTTACACTGGCATCATCTGGTAAAGTGGTAAAGTAGAAGATAATATATATCCAATGACTTATCTGTCCTAGGGATGGATATATACATGAGAAAGATTTATACTATAACATTGACAAAACTATAATTTGTAAATATGAGAGAGAGAGAAAACATAATTACTGATGAAAAAATATCTTACTGTATTTATATAATGATATACACTACTAAACTATCACTACATCTGTCAACAGGAATCAAAATGTTTTAGTAAAAGAAGCAAGTTGAAAACAAAGACTAGACTATTATTTCTTTTATATGAAACACAAAATGCAAACTAAAATACTGTACTAATTAGTGAAAAGCACATATATGTGAAAACTATGGAGAAAAGTAAAGGAGTGATGCACAGAATTCATGGCAGAGTTAGAGAAAGGAAAAGGAATGAGAAAATTGATTAGGGAGGACACACAGAAAGCTTCAAAAGTATTGGCCATTTTCTGTTTCTTAAGATGTGTGGAAGTGACCTGGTAAAGTGGTGTACACTTGTGATCCCAATGACTTGGGAGGCTGAGGCAGGAGGATGGCAAGTTCAAAGTCAGCCTCAGTAACATAGCAAGGCCTGGAGCAATTTAGCAAGATCCTGTCTCTAAATAAAATATTAAAAAGGCTGGGGATGTGGCTCGTGATTAAGTGCCCCTGGGTTCATTCCCTGGTACAAAAAATATATAGATATATGAAAATGAGCATGGATTTTTATTTTATTTCTCTTTAAATAAGAGAAATAAGGCTTACATAGGTTATGACAAATAAATATTTAAAAATCAATGTTCTAAAATGTTAAAAAAATAAAAAGAGAACCACTGAAACCATATTAAAAATGTGAAGGTGAACTAAAACAAAATCACATGGAACTTTAAAATATGAAAACTAACATGACTAATTAAAAGATTATTTTAGCCACATATGTTAAAGAATCTGAGAAAACAATAATTTTAACAAAAAATAAAGCTGATGAAATTTAAATATCTTTGCCTTTCTATGGACTAAAATTATTTTCATCACTGTATGTGTCTTGAAGAGATAAGCAATTAGCTTAGGTGTTGGGTAAGGAAACATTTTGAAGGCATTTTTACGTAAAGTTTTTATTACACATTTCCTAAGCAAAGAATCTTGTTTTCAGACTGTTTAAGTTGCAGTAGGGCTGATTAAAACTTTGGTGTAGTTGCAACCTTAAATAAATGGTTTGATGGTCACCCTGCTCCCTTGTTGCTTACCTGTCTGTGCTCCATTGCTGTGGTATCCATTGGCCAGTAGCACTGTGTGGAGATGGGAAGCCTCTAAAACAGGTCTGAGCAAGATTTGCTATGATATTTGTGACTCAGATTTCAGTATAACATTTCTCACATCTTGAAGGTGTACATTCAAAGGAGTTATTTTGTGATATGTCATTGGTGGTTTCAATGAAATTTAATAGCAAATGAAGTCTAACACCAAGCATATTATAGCTTACAGGATTATAAATTGATTTTCATCTTGAATAAGACAGATTCAGATTTATATTATCATTTGCTAGAAATTTTATGTTAAAGGTTTTTCTCTTAATTTGGAGATCCACACATTCATTTTTAAGCTATTTTAATTTTCTAGTAAGTAGAGAAAAGCTCAGAGGAAAAAATATTTAGGTAAATATTTTATAATTATATATTTGCATAAATTTTAATACACTGATAACGTTTTAAAAATTTTTTTAGTTATAACATGGATACAATATCTTTATTTAGTTTATTTATTTTCATGTGGTGCTGAGGATTGAACTCAGTGCCTCACATGTGCAAGTCAAGTGCTCTGCCACTGAGCTACAACACCAGCCCTACTGATAACATTTTCATAATATTTATTTAAAATAATTGCATGGCAATGATTTTGCATGTAAGCTTTTCAATCATTTTAGAAATATAATATCCCAGAGGACACATTTCATGTTTCCTAAGCCCAGTGAAGAATAGATTCAATAATACAATTGTCCTTGAATTGTCTGTTTGAAACTCAACTATCCACATTAATTTAGTTCCAGTATTTGTCCAGATGCATTTAGAAAGGGGTGCTTCTAAGTGGGAAGAAATCCATGTTGATGTTTTCTACTCTTGTATATAAACCTCAAATGAAAACATCTTTCAGTTATGTTAGACAGCTAGTAATAGACATTAGATTACCATTTTTTTAGATTAAGTGTAAAGGAATTAGATGACTTTCACCTAAATTACAAACAGAAATAGAGTAGAACTCTGAAATTTTTGTAGTCTCAGAAATTTGTAAGGGAAACCTAGAAATTGAAAAGCATTAGGTCATGATGTTTATTAGTTATGTGACTTTTGTGAATGTTCACAGTGATTTTATCAGCATTAATTTTTACTTAAAGGTGGTTACAAAGCTAAGACTATTGAGTAGATTTTACTTTACATGACTGTGGATTTAGTCCTTCTCATACTTTTTTATTTAGGATGAAGGTTGGGGATTATATGTTTCACGAGGACCTTCACGCATGAGAAAAAGTAGCAAACAGCCTAGCCTCTGTCAAGTGTGCATGGTGCTCAGTGGGCTGGGTACCTCTAAAAGACACATCTGTTCCTCTGTTCACAGCACGTTCTCAGTTCTCTGCAGACACCAACTGAGTGTCCCACAGGTTAATTCAGTTCTGACACTGATGACCCAGAATTAGGAGGTTAAGGGCTCAGTCTCACAAGACCTCCCCACCTCCAGTTTCAGACACCAACTCGAGTACTAGATGCCTGTTGTACCCAACGACTGCCCAACATGGCTACAAACAGGCGTTTCCCACAATACCTTTCCTGTTTTGCTTTTTTGCTTTGCAATAATATGCACAGAACTTGAGGAAATACTTCACTTAGATTTACCAGTTTCTTGTAAAGGATTTAAAAGTTATAGATGCACAGCCAGATGAGCAGACATGTAAGACAAAATGTGAGGAAGGAGCACTCCTTTGTCCCAGCACAAGGGTTTGTTTGCCAGCTGGGAATCTCTGAACCCAATCATTTAGGATTTTTATGGAGGACCTATTATGTAGGAATGACTGACAAAACATTGGGTATTGGTGATTAACTTGATCTTGGCTTGCTCCCCTTCTAGGAGGTTGGGAAGTGAGGCTGAAAAGTTCTAATCCTCTGTCTAATTGTGTCTTGTTTTTTCCTGGCCACTAACCCCCTCACTGAAGCTATCCAGCAAACCCACCCACCACCAGTCATTCTATTAACATACACAAAGACATTGTTATCACTCTTGAGATTACAAAGCTTTTGGTTCCTTTCTTCTGTGGGGAATGGGATTAAGTCCAAATATTGTAACAAATTATACTTCTATCACCCTATAATTCAAGAAATTATAAGGCTTTTAGGAACTTTCTGTCAGGGACCAGGAAAAGAGACCAAATATAGATTGCTTATTATGTCTACACACTTCCTAACCTGGAAATTTGCTTCTGTATGCTGCTTTATATTGTTGTCAATCTGATGTATGTCATGGCAAAATGACCAATTATTACCTAACCTGCACCTTTAGGTGGGGACAAAAATATTTGACACAGGTTAACTAACAAATACTATACATGATAATATCATGAGTATGCAAATGTGTTACTAGGACAATTGTTCAATTAAACAAGTTAAAAACATAGAAGGGCCCAAATTATCTTGAAACCACTTCATCCTGGAAACAAAAATAATTTTTACCAATAGATACATTTCTTATTTGCTTAAATTTTCCTTGTTGAGTTCTACAACTAGTTTTTCTAGTTTTGTAATTTTTTTTTTTTTTTTTTTTTGTGTGTGTGTGTGTGTTGGTACTGGGGATTGAATCCAGGGCCTTGTGTATGCTAGCCAAGTGTTCTACTAACTGAGCTATATATCCAGCCCTAGTTTTGTAAATTTTGGAGTTAAAACGATGCTAAAGCATCACAAGGGAGAGGTGAAAGTGAATACCCAGATTTGTAAACTTGGGAAGTCTTGAAGTTTTGTAGCACACTGGCATCATATCATTCACATCCTTGTTAGAACACAACATAGTACAAGCTTCTGCTTCACCTGTCTCTGGATGCCTTCAGCTCCCTACCTGACATTTTTTTTTTAAATCAGAGGAAGCAATTAATTTAATAAAATCATTGATAATATGAGTAAAATTTTACTTAATAAATAAGCAAAAGTAAATGGACACTTTGGCTAAAATGGAAGAAGGTTTGTCCTTTTCCATTGTAAGAAAGCTAGGACCCATTCAAACCATTTATCTCTCAGGGTCTGGACACATTTCCATTCTCAATGCCTAGTAAGGCCCTTGGCACAGAAGCAGAAAGGTGGTGAAATACTTACCATGTATTTCGCCTATAAATTCTTCCCTTGTTAAATCCTTGACCAGAGAAAGAAAAACATTTTGCAGTGTGGAAACTGCTTCCTGGCAGTTGGAAGGAGGAAAACTGAAAGAAGGAAGAGACCTGGGATCCCAGGAATGGATGATTGTATGCTTCTGTCTGGCAAAGGAAAGATGTAAGACTTCAATCTATTCAGCAATAAACTCCACTTAGCTGGGTCCTGCAACCAGGCAGCAAGAAGAAGAGATTCCTTTTTCATCCAGTGAAACCAGATAATGATTTATTTACAGCTAAACCAGATAAATAACTGATGGAAACTGAGTATTTGGTCATGTGGTTCAACCGCCTGCCCTCCAGGTTAATGTTTGAAAATGGAATCACTCACAGAAATGCTATACGGAGGAAGGAACCAAAGAGAACCCGTCCACACCATTATGCACAGACTTCCCCTACTCAAGAATGATTCAGATAAGGATACACAGATGTTCTGAGAACACTGAGCACAGGACTTGTACTAAACAGATGTTTATGAAACAATTTATTAAAGAATGGAAACTAAGAAACATTTAATTTTCATTTTTTAATCCATTAAAAAATAAAATAATATGTCTGCATGTGAACAAATTCTACAGTAAAAATGGAAGGAAAGCTAGGAGATCATGCTCCTTCATTTTTTTCCCCACCCCACATCCCAGAGGCAAATTTGAGTCTGATTTTCTGTTATTCCTTGTGTCTAGGTTCACTTTTATAGCTCTACACATTCTAGAGTTTCTGTTTCTTGACTTCAATTTCAAACAATTATCTATTGATTCCCATTTATGAAAGATCAGGGTTTGGTTCGTTCATTACCTGCCCCCCCCAATGTTTAATATTTATATTGGTTCTATTAATAATCATCATAATTTTAATAATCTACTTAAAATATATTATTTTTCCTTAAATGAGTATTTATGGTGAGGAGTTTCTGGCTATATTGAGTTATTGTTAAATCAAACGCAGTGGATGAAATATCAAAGGTGGTCAGATACAAAGAGTAGAGAGTCTTCAATAAACTGAATTAGTAGGATTCTTGCTCAAAATGGATTCCATAAGGAAAGAGAAGAAAGCCCAAATTTAGGCCTAGGCAGAAAGGACCAGAAGCTTGACTGAAAGTTTGGTCAAAGGAAAGAGTCTGACACAGGGAAAGATTTTTCAAACTGAGAAAATAGTGATATAGGGCCCAAGATGGAAGAAAAAATGTAGAGGAAAATAAAGATGACATAGCTTGAGTAATGGCCAGGGTATTTGCAAATATGAGAAAGACTTAGAAAAAGCAGATTTAGGATTAATGAGAGACATGTAAAATTGAAATAAACTTAGATATCAAATAGAGATACAATATAGGCAGTTAAATATATCAGTTTAACAAGAGGGCAAAAAGTGGAGACACAGTGTGTTCAGTTGGTGCCAGGGACTGGATAAGACAATGCAGGGGAAGAATATAAAGAAAAAGAGGGGTCTCGGTCCACATCTGAGGAACTGCAATATTTAGAAGTATGGTGGACAGAAATGACTCTACCAATAACAAGAATGAGCTATGAGAATTCTTGAGGATTTAAAAAATCCTGTCTGTTCTACATAGTAGCTATTCAGGTGCCTTGCTTGGTGATGTGCACAGATTTATCTTTTTCCTTTCTTGATTCTGGTTGTCCACATGCCCAGTGATCTTTGGTTGCATTTTCATATTTAAGAGAATAAAACTGGGTAGCTGACCTGCATATGCTCTAATGTCATAGAAAGAGTTCTGTTGTCCTCTTGAGGGAAAGATATTCAGGGATTCAGAATAATTGCACTTTGGGCTGAGGCTGTAGCTCAGCGGCAGAGTGCTTGCCTTGCACATGGGGGGCCCTGGGTTCGATCATCAGCACCACATAAAAATAAACAAATAAAATAAAGGCATGCTGTCCATTTACAATTACAAAAAAAAAAATTTAAAACAGAATAATGGCATTTTATTTTAGCTGCTGTCTCTTTGATTTTTAGCCCCTCTCTAAATGTTTACACTGCTCAATCACAAATCATGTGCAGTTATAATTTCTAAGCAGGCTCAGGTAGCACATGCATTGAGGGAGAAATAAAAACTTAATTTCATCTATTGTCTATAAGCATTATGACCAAAATAACTAATTTATTAAAAGCCACAAATTGAGTAGAACAGTAAATAAAACATCATAGTTGCAGCTCATTTCATATGCTGATATTTTTATACTATCACTGATAAAAATGCAATTTGAATGATTTTAAGCACTTTTCTTTGATTCTGAAGGTAAATCTAAAAATACAAATGGAGAGAATAGTATGTAGAGAGAATTGACTTACTGCTGTTGACTTGCTCTATTTGCTTATCAATGGATTGTCATTTTATGGAAAAATTCATATGTGTTTAAAGCAAGTGACAGAAAAGCACAACAGGGATTTTCAAAACAGTCAATCTGAATGTATTCCATTAGTGCAATTCTTGATAGAAACATACATTCCAATGTTGATCTTGCCCACTATTTTTATTTTGCTGTGTTAAAATTTTATTTTGTCAAAGTGTACTTTTTATTTTTTCCTAGAAAAACTACTCAACCAAAACAAGTCCAAGTCTTAGACGCCACAATTATGAACTCCAGCAATTATTGATCTCAGATGTATTTAAAATATGAGCTAATTTTGTTATTAACAAAGTTCAGGTTCAAAATGACAGCCTCAATCATCAAAGCAAACTTGTTTCCATCCTGAAGTAGTACTTATCTACATTAAGAGGATACGAAATAGGGAAACATTTCCCCTTGTAAAGGTAAAATTTCTAAGCTGACTCTAAGCTGCAAGAATCTGAGTTAAAGTGTAAAAGAGTGGGCATTGTAAAGTTTCTAAATTGAAAGGCTTGGGCTAAAAAAAGAAAATAATAGACCAGGTATTGGTAAAATTCCTCTGCAACCCCTGGAACCTGTACTCTCTGTAGCTGTTAGGACAATACCTGAACTGCCCAGTAAATATTTCCATTGATTCCCTGGTTGTTTATTAGCTAAGGGCTCCAAATAGCTCAATACGCAAGCATCCAGGCCACAAAACCAATCAGTTTAAATGTGTACCCCACTTAGGAATGACCAATCACCCTTGCCCAGACTGTTCCCACCAATTAATGTACTAATCCTGTCTCAGAGTTGTTGTTCAATTTTCCCGAGCCTCATGATGATTTGTTCTGATGTATGCAAACCCCCCCACCCTCCCCAAAAAGTGTACTTAAGCTCTGCTTGACCTCTGCTCTGGGCTCTGGGCTGCTCTCCTTTCTTGAGTGGGCACAGAGCCCCAGCATGCTGGTTCAATAAACTTCCCCCTGCTTATTGCATGAGGCTGGTCTCTTGTGGTCTCTTTCTCTGATGCTCCACCGGACCCTTACACCCTTATAAATTAAAATCTCTCTAATTTTAAAATTTATTGTTCTGTTGGGTTTTTATTTTTGGTTTGAAGCCATATTATTTAAAAATAATAACAATAAAAATAAAATCACAAATATGCCTTTATCCTTGACCCCAGAGCACACATGACACACCAAATCAAAGAAGGGTTTTCTTTGAGGTCTATTTGAATTTGTGAAATATTGGTATGTGGGATTACTATTAGAATTACTATCCTCATTTAGAAAACTCTTTGCCATTTTTCCAATTGTCTTGAAGAGGTTCTTCTTACCTGCTTGTACAGTGTCTTGATGAGATGCTGCCTGGGCACTTTGGGAGGAATTGGAATGTGTGTATTCTTTGTAGCCTCTGGGAGTTTGTTCCTTGTTTTTATTTTCCACAAGGAAAATTTGTTGGGTACTATATCCTCTTCCCAGGTTTATAGCTTTCACATTTTTTCCTCTTTGTATAAGAAGCCCTGAAGATAGGATTAAATTCAAAGGCTGTGCTGGCTTGGACTTGTGGTTTCTTTGGTAATGTAATTACCTTAGAATCCAATAGACTTCTCTGCTTCCAGTAGTTTCTATGTACCATTGACCATGCACAGAGTTCAAGACAATTCTCATGATTGATTTTTCCTTTTGGCCTCCCCCTCCCCCGAGCTTTCCTCATTTGGCAGTCAAAGGAGAGATAATAGACTTGGTAGAAATCTACACATTTTAGTCTGATTGGAGTCCTGTTAAGGTCTTCATGGACTTTGTCTTTCAAAGCCTCTTTAATCTTCACTACTTATTATTTGAGTTCTGAAACAATTGGCTTTTCGAGATCTTAAAGCTTCCATATTTTTAGACTCTGAAGTTCTTTACATTCTGCTTAGAATTCATGCCTCAAATCATTCTTTTCTTGAAATATTTGGCTAAAAACCGAAGTGATGCCTACACACTGCCACTATGAGTTTTTCCATTCATTTCAATGGAGCTATCTTTATTTTGCTTTCCCAGATATCATATTGGCCACTCTGACACATGGCTGTATATATTTCCCACTTCCTGTCTTCATTTCCTGTTAAGATAATATCATATATTTGAAGTTTAGCACAGTAATTTAAAGTACCTATTTCTGTTTTACTTAAGATATTACTAGCTGCTGTGCATGGCAGTGCATGCACATAATCCCAACAGCTTTGGAAGCTGAGGCAGGAGGATCACCAGTTGAAAGCCAGCCTTAGCAATTTAGTGAGGTCTTAGCAAGACACTGTCTCAGAATGAAAAATAAAGAAGATTGGGGTTGTGGCTCAGTGGCTAAGTATCCTTGCATTCAAATCACTAGCTGCTGGAAAAGATAAATTCCAAAATTTCAGAGTCTTAAGAAAATAAAGGTATAACTTTTTCCTCACATAAAATCCAAAAATTACTGTTCCTGGTCATGGAGGGACCCTCCTCCACATTATAAATTTTGGGGTCCATCACTTTCCATCTTTCAGCTCAGTTACACTCAGCATTTAAGGAATAACACAGAAGGTACTCCTTTTAATAGGTCAGGCCTGTGAGTGCTGTACCTTACTTCCACTTACAATCTAATACTATACCTTATTGAGAAGGAAATTATAAGTTAGGCTGTGTGTTCAGGAAGAAGAGGTGACAGCTTTGGGGATCAGTTAGCATTCTGGTCCACACACGCTGTGTCTCAGTCTGTGTAATTTATAATAGAAATGTATCAATCATATTTCTAGAAGCTGGGAAGTCTTAGGCTAAGGAGCCAGCATTCTGGTGAAAGCTGTCTCTGCTTCATAGATGGAGACTTATTGCTTCATCCTTGCAAGGGACAAAAATTGTGTCCTTATGTAGCAGAAGGTAAGAAGGACAAATGGCACTAGTGTACTCCCTTCAGCCTCTTTATAAGTGGTTTATAATCCTTCATGTGAGTGGAATTCTCATGACTGAGTCACTTCTACAAAGACCCTGCCGTCCAATATTTTGAATATCATGTTCCACCCTATACATTTAGAAGGAATGTATTCAAACGTATTCAAACCACAGCTTTCTGTATTTCAAGTCACTGAACTAGGGGCAGAATAATGGCAAGATAATTGCAATAATGTTACCAGTTGAATTTCTTCATATTTACATTTATCCTGATGAGCATTTAACTACAAATGCTGCAGTTATATATTCAAAAAGCAAGCTGGTATTCCCTCGTTGAATTAGATTTCAGATTCCATAGTAAAGTTTATATATTTAAATATGTTCTCTGTTTTGAACTTCTAATTTTAATGGAGCTTAAGGTATCTTTTAAGAATGAGTCATGATAATAAACATTATTATTTTGATTTAATTATATGATGGTCTCTACCTTTAGTCTGTATTAGAGAAACCCAGGTTTATTGCTATGGAATCATCTGAGTAGATTGACAACTGGATTCCAAATGTACTTAAAACAATTTTTGTATATGTGTCTGTGGTGCTGGGGATTAAACCCAGGGCTTCTCTGCCACTAGACTATATCCCTATCTCTTTTTATTTTTCTATTTTGAAACAGGATCTATATAAAGTTGCCAGACCCTGCTAAAGCTAGCAATCCTTCTGTCTCAGACTCTGAAGTCACTAGGATTATAGGTGTACACCACCATGCCCAGATAATATGTACTTTAAACTGATATAAAACTTATTAATATAATATATTTTTTGATGAGTCTTAGTTCATGAAGACGTAGGATTGGCCCCCTTTTTAGGCTGTTTTCTTTTGCTATGTTTTAGAACAAAGACTCAGAATTCTTGAAAGCTTAAGATATCTCCTGTTTTTAAATTACTTTCATACCACCAATGCACTATGACAATGATTGTTTCAAAATATTATCTTTTTTTTATTGTTGGTCGTTCAAAACATTACATCTTTCTTGATATATCATATTTCACAGTTTGATTCAAAAGGGTTATGAACTCCCATTTTTACCCCGTATACAGATTGCTGAATCACATCAGTTACATCAATTAAATTTCCATTGATTTACATATTGCCATTCTAGTGTCTGATGAATTCTGCTCTCTATCCTATCCTCTACTATCCCCTCTCCCCTCTTTGATTTAAAGTAGTTATTGTGATTTTTACCTAAATTTTTAATCTGTACTTTCTAGTAAAGAAGGGAACACTCTAGAAACATGTATTGACCTAGAAACATGTATTGATTCTAGTAGGCAAATGAGTTCCAGAGAAATATGGAAGAAGACAAGAAAGACGAAACAAAGAAGGAAAGAGAGAAATTTATACTATCTTACACTAAGTATAATCATGCTTGATGAAAGAGAATTAAGAAAAAGCTGGCTGAGTAGCATCTTGGGATTTCTTCCTTATTGTCTACCACTTTTCTTGTGAGCTAATAGTCAATAGTCATGGGAATATTGACAATTAATAAATATGTGAAAAACTGAGAAGTCATCTAACCTAAATCTTACATTTTCAAAGAACTAAAGATGTTACTTATCTTGTGAAAGCCCAAATATATTCTTACTTAGTACCAAATTGCATATTTTTTTAAAAAAATATTTTCTTTGTAAACTAAAGTCAAAATGACCTTACAATATATACATTTTAAATGATTTATTAGGGTAATACCGTTATGCATGATATTGAGATTCATTTTGATGTAATCATGCATGCATGAAATACAATCAATCCCTAGTATTTACTTTTCCCATCCCTCCTTTTACCTCTTCCTCTACTTCACTGTCATTCTTTCCATTTATTTGTATATTTTTAAAATTAGTGCTTTATATAAAGGTGAAATCCACTGTGGTATATTCTTATATATCTGTAGAATAATTTGATCAATTTCATTTCACCATTCCCCTCTTTCCCCATGCTTCCTCCTTTGCCATCAATCACCTTCTTCTGCTTCACTGTTCTCCCTTATTTTCATGGGATTCCCCCCCCTCCAACATTTTTGCCCCTATTTTGGTCTAGCTTCTACACATGAACAAAAAATTCAACCCTTCACTTTCTGCCATATGACCCAGATATCTCACTCCTTGATTTATCTCATTCTTTGATTTATCCTTAAGATAAATCAACATTCTAAAATCATCATCCTATAGTGATACAGGCACATCATGGTTTATACTAGCACAACTCATAATAGCGGAGCTCTAGAACCAGCCTAGGTTTGTATCAAGAGATGAATGGATAAAGGAATGTGGTATATATACATGGTGAAATTTCACTCAGCCACAAAGAAGAATGAAATGATGGCATTTGCTGGTAAATAGATGAAACTAGAGAAATACTTTTTTTTTTGTTAGTGGATATAAAATGCCTATACTTGCATATTTATATTGTCATTAATTTTCTCTTACTGTAATTTTGCTAAAATTTCAGAAATTACACAATTCCTTGTGTACAATATTTTGCTTCTTTAAAGAAATGTTGCATGAGAGCAGATTTGTGGCTGGTCACCAGAGTCACTAAAGTGTAGCCATGGCCCAGACACAGAACAAAATGACTCTCAGTCAACAAGGAAGCCAGAGGAGCAAAGCTGCAGTGGAAAAGTTTCAAGAATGTCCTCATGAGGTGTCAATCTCAGACTGGTAATGGCAGAAGCATGATCAACGGTCATGAGGCTTGCACAGGAGGGATGGCTCTCCTTTGCTTGCAGAAATGCTCTCACTCTGAATTTCCAAAGAAAAGAAGACATCATCAACACATCCTTCTTTCTGAGTTGATGTTTCTAGAAATCTTCCCTCATACTCTTTGTCAAATGTTTAGTGCATATTCTCTTCAAAGCTACTCTGATAGGAGCACCCTTGACTAGTGACTAGTGCTGGCAATCGTTTCCCAAATACCTTCAGTAGAAAAAGGAAGGCTGGTGGGCTGGAAGGAAGTCTCCAATTGGAAGGACTCTGTCCATGTGAGTAGATAGGGTCATGTTCATGAGCTGTGCTGCAGTTTTCTGTTTCTTCATTCTGGAATTGCTTGAACTGAAATCCCGTAACATCAGAGATGAGGGCTTTGTTATACACCCAGCCCTGCTTATGCCTTCCCTGTGCTGCTTAGAACTTGTCTGAACATTGGAATCCTTGAGCCTAACTGCTCCAGGCATCTCTCTTACCTCTGAGTTCCCAACCCCTCACTCCAGCTGGCTTCAGAGAAACTCCCAGGCCTATTTCCTGGGTGAAGCTGTTTGATATTACTGATAACTGACAACTGAGTTCGTCCTGCCTTACAGAACCAACTACGTCAGGCATGTGTCACAGTGACTGGGTCTCCAGTCACCTCCCATTATTTCTCAGGCTGAGTAAAAAATACAGGCCATTAACTATGTGTAATGTATTCTAGGATTAACATTTAATTCTTACCCAGAGTGTGATAAAATGTATTATTTCACCTTTGGAAATATTCCATATACTGTCTTAACTTTAATAGAAAGCATATGTCTACTTTATGAAGCTTGATTCTCTGGCACATTTGGTATCATATAAGTCATATATGCCGATGTGGCAGATATGCTAAATAATTCAGATACTAGCAAAATTAAAGCGAATCATTGAAAATTTGTATGAAAAGTTTGCTAACCCTCTTGTATAAATAAAATCAACATGCAGCATATCTACCTTATACTGAACCTTGAATTTATCACTTTCATCACTTGCAGAAGATGAGCATTTGTTAAAATAAATAAAAGACTATGTCAACAGTAAGAAAAATCTAAATTTTGCAGTCTTTCTTACCATAGCGTAATTCCTTTTAAGAATAAATAAGTAGCACATTGAATTTGTACAACTAGGTGGCACTGGTGCATTATCCTTTCAATCCTAGAAAAGTAAATTCAAAACTCATCTTCTGGATTTCAGTTCAGTGGTCAAACATGCATATGATTTTCAGCTGTACATTTCAGTGGTAATTTAGAAGAGACTCATGAGTGAATACTGGAAGTACTGTCAGTCTACAGAGAGCACTAAGAACTCTCTAGTCTACCATTGGTGTGTTGTGGATATGGACCTTGAATTCAGTATTTATTTTTAAATTTTCTATAAAGACTAGCATTCCTCTCACAGTAAGAAGGATTTTGAATTTTAAAAAAGTCATCTTTGGAAATGAAGTCACTTTCAGACACCAGAATATTAAAAATAGGTCATTTAATGCAATTTTGTTACCAGCAGAGGGATAAAAATAAAAATTTACAGTCTGTAGCCAAAGGAAGAAGTTTAACTCTTCATATCCTACACAAAAGTAATATTTAACTTTTGAACATAGACATGAAAAGTTAATAATGCCAAAGAGTTGTGTAATTCTTATGGCATCAGGCACTGATCTAAGTGCTTTGGATATATTAACTCACTTATTCTCTTCAACAACTTTTGGAGTAGACACAATGACCAACTCCTGTTTTTGCGTGAGATTACTAAGAAACAGAGAGAAGTAGTAACTTACCCAAGTCATGCATCTACTAGTTGTGGCGCAGAGTTTCAAGTTCAAAAAACTTGATTGCTGTGCTAAATTGCTCCCCAAAGAGCTGTCATAAATACTACTTAAATAGATTTGAATATGATGCAGATGCTTAAAGTACAAATTTAAACATAAAAGGGAAATTAGATGAATCTCATTATTTGTTTTATATTAGCATGATAGCTACAGAATCAATAATTTACTTCATTGAAGTACTATAGAATTTACAATTTACTTGTATATAATTTAGATATATTAGGAAGAGTATGTGAGACACATCAGGAAGTTTATTAAGTTATCTTTGAACTGCGTTATTTAAAATCTGAACAGCCAAAAGAAACCAGCAGTAGTGCTCCCAGACTGTGATGTCGAAATGTATTTCTTGGAAGTTTTGCTTATCCTTATTTTCTTCAGTGGGATCCATGACAAATAATGTAAAGGAAGCTTTTCTTAAAAGATAGGTAATGACTTTTAAGAAGTAGTACAACATTTCAAGGGCAGGCATTGAGCACTTATAGTAACTCAGGGACTGTACCATGGAGTGCACCAGCATTAAAAAGAAAAAGGCTGTATTAGTTTTCCTGTTGTAGCATAGCATCTTATCATACATTCAGAAGCCTAAAACAAAAACTGTTTCTTAGCTCACAGTTCTATAAATCAGAAGTCCAAAAGTTCTGGATCCTCTGCTTAGGATCTCACAAAGCAAAACTCAAGATTTTGACTAGCCTGGTTATCATATGTCAGTTTGGGAAGAATGGCTTAATCAGGTTGGTAGTTCCTTACAATTGCAGTAGTGAGGTCCCTGTTTCTTGCCGAGTGTTAGCCTGTGTTGTTGCCAAATCTAGGAACTTCTCACATCCCCTGGCTTGTGGCCCCTTCCATCTCTACAATCAGCAGTAGCACATCAAATCTTTCCTTTATTTGAAATTCTGTCACTTCCTGTTATGCCTATCTTGTTTCCCTTTCTAAAGACAGTGTGCTTGTAATCAGGCATGCGATACTTAATTGCTGTATTTAAGGCCAACTGTCTTGGGACTTTAATTACAACCACAAAACTTCTCCAGCCCATTGTTAATAGTTTGATTGAGTATCCAGAAGAGGAGAATCTTGGGGAGATATTTTTAGAATTTTGCCTTGTATGTTGACCTGTATCATCAGTTTGTTCCTCTTATGATTTCTTGTCAGGGAATATACTTTGCCTAATGCCAAGGTGAATTTTTAACACAAATAATAAATTTAGAAATTAAACAAACAAAAACACAATGGTAAGCACTTGGAATTCAGAGCAGAGAAGATGTCTGGCAGTGGTAAGACATTTCCCCCTTTGATCCTCACACACCACTTCAAGTACAAACTGAGCTTCATAGACTTTCTGCAGCTTGCTAACATCAGACAACCAGTAAATGAGAGAGCCAAACTTCAAGACGAGAGCTGTCTTGCATCTGTGCTTTTTGCAGCCCAGCATGAAGGAAAAGGAATCTAAGAGTCTTGTCCTTGAGAAGAAAGTTATGCTTCAAGCCGAAAGATTAAATAAAATTTGTTATGCAACATCAATATGATTAATGATTCATTACAGATAGTCATAGATGATATTCATATATGTGTACCTGTGATTCTGTAACCACTTTCCCACAATAATGAAAGTCTTCTGTTTCTAGGTTTATGTAGTACATATAGGAAATTAATTCAAGGATGACAGATTTATGTAATAATTATTGAGATGGGACTTTATCAGAAATGGGGAAACATGAGGAGGGTCTAAAACATTAACTTCTGGATATAGAGGCTTTATATTTATTCATTCTATCTTCAAACACTATTTTTTTTTTTAAGGGAACCACTTTAAACCGAAGTGTCATTTACAGCACTTTTTTTAGAAAAAGAAAGTAGCACCTCAGCCAATTGCTAAAAAATGTTTGGTGTAATTCCTCTCATACTGATGGATAAAACTTTTTCTATCAAATGTATGAATTACAGAACCATAAATCTCCTGCCAAAAGATTCTTTTTTAGATTGATGCTAATGATTGATCTTATTCTTCAGGGAATGATTCTTAACTAGTAATGATAAGACAACCTTAGAAGATGTGGAACATGAAAAAGTCCAATTGGGAATCTAAGTTCTAGGAAAATAGAAATATTGGTCATTACGACTGCTGCTACTAGCGTTTATTAAGTACTTATCTAGGCTATTTGACTGGGTTAGACAATATTTACCAATCATTATGTGAAAAATAACACTAACCATATTTTAGACATAAGGAGTCATGAGATGGAGGAACTGTCTCTTGAGCTCTGGCAGCTAGTGAGGGACAAAGCTGGCCTTTATGCCCTAGCAAGGTGTTCATGAGTTCTCCAAAAAGTTGTTGGTCTTTCTCCCAGGCTGTCAGGACATTCCATGGTTCATCTATATCCAAGAACATCTAACATCTGGTTACTGTTGTGTGGTTAGTGTATGTCTCACCTAAAAATTACTCAGTTGTTTTCCTCTACTATGAGCCACCTGGTGGAAAATGCCATGCATTGGTGACACCAGAGGACAGAATCAGAACTTGGTTGTGGAAAATAATATTTTGGGTGAAACCAAGTAATCAAAGTGATTATGATCTTATGAACACAGAGTCTTCCTATGTAATTAAATAGCCCCACGTGATTGAAAATCATTTGTTACATTTTAAACTAGCAGTGATTAAAAACAGTGTGGTGAAATGATTTCTTATTAATCATTCCAAATATCCAGTTGGGATATGAAGGAAAACACGTCTAGAAAAACTTGTGTGAAGTAGAAAGAGTCTCATTAGGGACACAGCAGAGGTGGGACACCAGCAACCCAAATCTCTCAGGTGAGGAAGAGAAACAAATATTACTGTAGGACAGTAAATTAAAGGGGAGGCAATGATCCATCGTTTAGAAACACTCTAAGAAAATTAGTTATAAATTATGCAGAGGAATGAATTAGTCTAAGGTTTAATAAACTTGTGACATAATGGTCTCAGGAAAGAAACTTTTATGTTCTTATTTTCTAAATATCCTTGCCATCAGCAATAAGAAGTTATAAAATAAAGAGCTAAATGTAGTTTAAAACTTTAAAGCATTAAGGAGGAGAAAATTAAAAAGAAGCAGTGAAGTGCTGATTAACAAAACGATCATGCTTGGCACTGGTGTTCTGCCATTGTCTACATCGCCTGGCCTCTGGGAACCATTTGATAGCTCAGTAAGTACTTTGAAGAAGAATTTTGGTACGTGAAGTAACTTCAAGAGGAATATCTTAAGGAGATCTAGAGGCCTGGGAAAAGCAGGTCTATGTTAAAGAGATATGTATATATATATTTTCTCTACAAAGAGAATGAGGTATCATTCATATGTCAGTGAGGGTAGAAGAGGGAACCCCCAAAGTGGAGAAATGTCCCACTTTTGCAAATATCATTGTTACCTGTATGTTTTCTATTCTGGAAGAAATGCTGTTATTTCATGGGGTTTTATTACATATTAATCTGAATATGGAATACTTTAAAATTTGTAGAGTTTATTTCTTAGGGCCATGTTAGGTTTATAGAAAAGTTTAACAAGAAGTTAAAAGATTTCCCATAAGTTCCTTATATACTTCTTTCCTTATGCTTTCCCCTATTATGATCAACTTATGTTGGCACAATACATTTGCTATGACAAATGCACTAATTTGATAATTATTTTCAAGTTGATAGTCTCCATTAGGATTCACTCTTTGTATTGTAGAGTTCTATGTTTTTTTTCCAAATGCATACTATTACACAGCTACCATTATGGTAACATCCAAAATATTTTCAGTATCCTGAAAATCCCCTGTATTCTACCTATTCGTTCTGTACCTCCTCTCTTAATCCCTAGCAACCAATGATCGTTTTACTCTTTATAGTTTTGCCTTTCCTAGAGCATCATTTAGTTAGAATAATATAGCATATAAAATTTTCAGACTGACTCTTTTCATTTAGCATTGTGCATTTAAGGCCCCTTCATGTCTTTTTCATGGCTTGATAGCTCATTTCTTTTCACCACTGAACAGTTATTCCATTGTTGAATATATATGATTTGTTTATCCATTTACCTGCTGTCAGAATCCTGGTCTCTTTCCATTTGGGGCAATTGCAAAATGTACTATAATCCTTCATGTGCAGGATTTTGTGTGAATTTCAGTTTTCAACTCATTGAAGTAAATCCTTGGAGTTAAGTTGCTGAATCATGTAGTAAGATTGTCTTTCAAAGAGGCTACATCATTTTACATGGCACAGCAATGAATAAGAATTCTTGTTCTACCGTGGATCATTTTTAACAGTGACACATATAAGCTGTATATTTTTATAAGTTTCAATCTGCCTATTTGTATCAGTGGTGAAGAAAAAGTCATAATTATACTTTGTGATACTATGTCATATCTAAAAATTATAGCAATCTCACAGATTATATTGTTTTTCTTCCCAGAGTCTTTTATATGAGAATAAACTTACCAATGAAGAAGAATAATAAAACAATTGATTTTACACACATATCTAAATTTAAACACATTATATAAAATAAACCAACTGATTTGATAAATATTCAAGTATTGTAAGAAATGTTACATAAATTTGAGTAATACATAGACTCTCAATATGAGTGTCACATCCTAGTGACAAAAAATATAGATGTCGCACATGTATAATTGGGACAATTTAGATAAGTTACATAAATTTTGGCTATAACATCTGTAAGCTAGTTATGATAAGACACTGTTTAAACATAAAATCCTGACATCAAGAAAGTACTGGATATATTTGGTTCAAGGGTGAGAAGTTGGCTGTGTATGGAAAATATCTTTCTTAAAGGACAATATTATGGATTAGTTACTCTGAAGAGTCTAACTTTCATTAGTTTAAGGAAATCTACTAAAGAATTTTAAAATAATGGTTTGAAATAGTGGCCTAATCAGAGTTTTACTTGAAGATTGTTTTGAGAAGGAAATCAAGCAAAATTTTGAAAGAACAAATATGACTTGGCAACTCGTTAGAGCTGAATAATTGCCAAACTTTTACTCCTGTAAATTAGAAAGAGGGTTCATTTTTCAAGACATCATTATCATCTTCTGGAGAATTTAAGATTACTATAGTGTACCCAGTGCCTCACATACAGAACAGTGCAATTGTGTGCAAAGCTCTTCTCTTTAAAATCTTTTTATTCCCTCTACTGTTAAATAAGTAAAACTGGACCACCAAGTTTCTCTGTCTATAGGTTCTCTTTTGAATTTTTTTCTACTCCATTGCTTTAATTATTATCTGATGTAGGTATATCCAAAATCCCTGCCTATACCCCTGTCATTTTTTCCCTCTTTGAAGTTTAATTCACCAGACTGAATTTTCCTATCCAAATATCTCCAAGCTTAACTTATCCAAAACTGAATGCATCATCTTTCTAACTTCCAAGTAGCTCTCAATGACTACTGCATCTGTTAGTAGCTGCACCTTTCTTCGGGTCACTCTGTTTTCAGGCCAGAGTTTCCTCCATTTAACATCACTCTTCTTATTTGTGTAGTATGTGAGTTGCTCAAATTGAGTAATACACACACTACACAATGGGTACCAACAACATCATAGCACTGCAAATTTTCATAACTATCTGACAGTGTCCTGGTAGAGGGTGGCATATGTTGTCATGGAGACCACTGATTTTCACTGGCATAAAGGTCTTAGTGACACCATTGTGGGTAGATTCCAAGAAAGTAGAAGCAATGAGTGCATAGGTTATGGCACAAATGTGTGGTCACTAGTGAGTCTAAGCCACAGCTATTAGAGAAGATTGAGGCATCTAAGTGGAGTACACATACAACGAGAGACAAAAACCTAATTAAATGTGTAAGAATCTGAGATAGAGACAAGAAATGATTTAACAACACATTTAATGCATAGGCATTGATCATGTTTTATATTAGTGAAGAAAACAATATGATAAGCTATATCAATAGTAGTCCTGATTTTCTGCTTAGCCTTCTCCCTGAAATATTCTGACAAGAGTTCTCAAGGACAAATGTGTACTCAGAGTCCCAGGACCATGGATCATTGAGATGGTCAAAGACCGTCCTTCCAGTTTTGTTCCACTAAATGAATTTTGCAGAAAATTTGCCAGAGGCCAAATGGGGAAAACATTCACTTACTACAGTGTCTCAAATCAAAATTGTAAATGATTGGAGTTGATTGACAGCTATCATCATATCAGTACACAGGCTGATGACACTGAAAATAACATCACCAGAACTCATAAGATGCAAAGTGTTTCTCTGCACACCCCATTAGTTTCTCTACATGGTGTTCATGGGGAAATTTTTATGCGGATTTAGTTCTTTGAATGGTAGGTGCTGGCAGTGGCTGCTGTCTCCCAGTAAGCACAGATTGTCTCAGGTTGCAGAAGCAGAAGTTGCTACTATGACTATAAAGACAGGGTCATGATTCATCAGTATTCCAGCAAATAGAATTATGTGACAAAAGGGTGAGAATATCAATGGGAAGTGATTAGGTCCTCAGAATTTTAAACATATTAAAAACAATAGTTATTATATGTATAAACCAACAATTTTTGCTACTTCTCTATGTTCAGGCCTCTATCAAGATAATACTTATTTGTTCATTACTTTATACACATGAAAACAATCAGAAGCAATTCCATGTTTGATTTTAGAACAGGGCCATGTAGAAAAGGCAAATTGTATTATTCTCATTTGAGAAAAGAGGCAAATGGCAGGGAGATAAAATTATGGAAGCACACAGATTTTTGCCCCATTTCAAGATTCTTTCAACAAAGACACACTGCCTCTTTAAAGGGGACCCTGTAAGTTTTCTTTGAAATAAATAGAGAGCAACTCCTGCCACGTGGGTCTAAAAATCTTCATGTCACACCATGGCAACTTGCTCAGCTAATATCAGGCTGCTGCATAGTGGATCTGATCTAGTAAGCCAATTTCTATTTCTCTCCTACTTTGTTGTCACTACTCATAGATTTCAGCACACAAAAAATTCTTATTCAATAGTGTCATGTGGATACTGAGACTTGACATCATTAAACATAGCACATTGTATGTAATAAATGGAAAAAAAACCCTTTAACTTGTTCTATACGAAGAACTTGTTTAGATGAGTATCTTTGAGGTTTCCTTCTTCTCCTTTGGGAATGCCAAAGCTAGTAAAATTTTACTGTTCTTTGAGAGGTACACTGGAATCCCACTTTAAAACTACCATATAGGTTAAACCATGCAAGTAATTCCATACAACAATAGTCTTTTTATTCTTCTATAATTGGATATATTTGAATAGAGTCCAAGGCACTCATCCCTTCCCCTACCCCACTCTTTCCCATGATTCTAGTTTTAATGTGAACTGTTTTTCAGTGAGTTTTTCGTATATATCTCCTTTGACATAAAATATGCATACTATAAAAGATTTTCAATTATATTCTAATCTGAATTAACCAGACTCTGGTAGATATTTAATAAAAAGACAGTCATATAAAAGTTTAATGTGTTCATGTTCCAGGTTCCTATTGGGATGTAGGTTAAATCTATATTTGCAAATGGAACCAGACAGAGCCAATCTATTTTGTAATACCATGAAATCATATTTATCATGAGGTTCTTAAACTACACACTGATTCTTTTATTTACATGTGGACCATTTGTTATGCATTATAATGATGAATTTTTAAACTTTGAGTGTATCTTAGAACACATGTATATATTGCACATATGTAAATACAGCCTCAGTATTTTGAAATGTAAAAAAATTATTATTTGCCCGTCACCTTATTTTATACCAATTAATGATTCCTTTGCTGCTGATTTGGTGTATAAGCCCTGAGAAAACAAAACGTAGACTTACTTTCCTCTTTTATTTGTATCTAAGTATTTATAATTTTTTAACTTAAGAGATAGTTAGCTATGATATAGTATTGGTTTAAACCAGATTGAGAGACAGAGACATAAAATTTATAGGTGTGGGCATAACATATACTAAGGCGTATTTAATCTGCAGCTCATGACTGTAATTCATTATCTGATGGAAATAGATCTAGGCTATTGATTTCCATAAGATGAAGACTTTTGGTTTCTCTAATCTTGTCCATTAGTTTCCTCCAGACAGATTAATAATTTTTCACAATTGCTAATGGCAATTGTAGGCATTTAATTTTGCTTCTATCCTGTGTACTTGCTACTTGGCAGCATATTTGTGCAGTAGTAGATAAAAAATTATCCTAAGGCAATAAAAGTCTTCATTTGTTATAGTACTTTGTTTACAAAAGCATCATTAGAAGCACTTCAAAGTACAAAACCTTTCTACCTACTATCTTTTAAATGAGAAATTTACTTTAGACTTTAAGACAATTTCGTTACCCAGGGGACCAAACACTGATTTGCAAAACCGATGCTACCAGAGAAAATTAGCTGTTTTAGTTTTCTTCTGTTGGTAAGTCTGAACAATGTTGCATTTGAAGAGAATTATAGTTCTACTTAAATCCATAGGTAAAATTTTATAGATGCATATGATTATATGAAAAATATATGTATCTGTGAATTATATAAGTGATATGTGTATATTAATTTCTTTGGGATTATTTTAAAATTTAGCTTTATAATTATTTTAAATCAGGTATGTCTATTCTCAGATCCACTTAATGGTATTTAATTGCTGAGAGATTATTTTAGAGAATTTCTGTTGTGGTGCATAATTCCATATAGACTTCTGCAGAGAAAGATGGTCAAAAGTCCCCAACCTCATGGTAAAAGTGACTGCAAATTGATTTTCAGCTCTAAACATGAGCTTTCATCCAAATATGATCTCTGATTGTTAAAAGTAGCTCCAACATTTTTCATACATAACTATACATCATTCCTATACCTTATATATGTTTTTCTGAAATTAAGGAGCCTATTAGATAATATGTCTGTAAATAGCTATGAACATATATCAACATATCTATTGCCATAGCATTATAACAAGCTTTTCAATATGGTCAATATGATATTAAAGAGTTAGGTTAGGATACAAAATTTCAAGTATCCTGATGTAGAAAAATAGTATAATATATAACATTGAGTCTATTTAAACATTTAGAAACAACTTTATGAAAATTCTGAGAATTTAAAGAGAGCAAATTAGTTTGACCATTTTTTTCATGTCCTGGGCTTAGTTTACTCACAATTATTTAAGAGTATATCTAGTTAATAAGTATTTTGAAAATTTATATTGGCAAGAATTCACATAAGATTGAGGGTAAAGACAGGATCATAAGAAAAATAATATTCAACAAGAAGAAGATCTATTCATTAAAGAAGTTGAAACATGTAAAATAAATTCCATTTTAAGACTTTGAGGAGCAAAGGAATAGATTGAATGTGGCATGCAAAATATGGATTTTAGCACAGATGAAGCCAACTGAGAGATCTTGGGAGAAATTCAAATTTGCAGGGTGAGGAAATGGAAGGAAGTGGAGTCAACAGAGAATATATATTTGGTGGGATGCTATGGGAGAAAAGTCTGAAACCTTTTCCATAATTTCCCTCTAAAGTTGTTTGAGTACACAAAAAGTTAAATAACCTTGCATCTAAGTTATATGGCGTGTTTACCATCAAAATGCTTTCATTCATTCATTCAGATGGTAGATTAAATATGTAGTATTAAGCATGGGCTTGTGCTAGGTTTTGATTATTTAATGGAAACCAAGAGACAGTTTCTGAGCTCAAACAACTTCCAATTTACAGGATAAGGATGCTATTCTCATTATCATATCAATGTGTTATTATAAACTGAGTTCATCACACTCAATGAAAGTAAAATAGTTCCTAAAAGTATATAGCAAATAGTCTGGAGTGTCATAACAAACTTCCATGGGGGACTAATGTTTGTCTTGGGATTTAAAAGATTATGAAATAGTCTAAAGTTTGAAGAAGAGACTTCCAAAGGGAGGGAATAACAGGTACTAAGACCCTGTAACAGAAAAGAGAATGAATCCTACAGCAAGCTAAGGGATACCCATGCCTACCAGGGGAGATACAGGCATGATCCAAACTATGCTCAGAAAGTCATCAGAAGGTATTTAAGAAAAAAAAAGGACTGTTTTCATATTGGATTGGATATGATGCATAATGGATTTTGTCAAAATTCATTAAAATGAAGACAGGAGGAGACAAAGCTAAAGTGGTTATTTTTTTTCAACTTTTTTCTTTTTTGTAAACAAAATTTTGACTAGTAAAAGCTCCCAGGTGTGTGTCAGATCTCTTGTAGAAACTGTGTTAACAAGACCCACACAAAGAGACCTAAGGATTCAACTAACATGATTTTCTATTCTGCTTTTGCAACTGTCACACAGGCCCATGGCTTAACTACTCTAGATGGAAGAATGAAAATTGTGGGTAGCTCTAGGCAGCTACACATTTGTTACAGGGAAAGAATCAAGAGGACTCTCCATAGTGATGTGATTTACCAATAAAGACTGAAGCAGAAGAAAAAAATATTCAAGGAAATCTATTTCTTATAGCTTTAAGAGGGTAATATAGATGACTGTTTTAGCACAGATTTTGAAATAAAGTTAGAAGACTAGATGGTCAAACTGGTCCTTTGTTCATGAGATGAATGATCTCCTTCTAGTGATTATAATCAGAGATAATTGCAAATGTGTAAAGAAAGGAAAACCATCGATGCAATAAGAAGTGAGAAAGAAGGCAGAAGGGAGTGAACTAAAAGGAAAATCACAGCCACTATGGGTGATGAGAGAGGTTTATGACTCTTGGAGAAAGTTGTGAATGAGCTATGAACTTAAGACTATTGGGTACAAGGATCCAAAAACAAAAGGGAGCAATACAAATTTGTAAACAAGGCAAAAAAAAAAAAAAGAATATTGATTTAGTTAAAAGTGACAAGCAGTTTGTTTTGATTAAAACTTAAATTCATTCATTTTAGGAAAGACAGGTATAGTCTGTGAAAATAAGGCTGATCCTACTCCTCTCAGGAAACCTCCAAGAAAATAGCGCTCAATTACTGATGAATAAAAATCCCCACTTGACTGACACATAGCATTATTCTTTGCTAAAGGATAATTGGAAGAGATTTGTGATCTATCCATAGGAAATTGTCAACTCTATCCTACATATTTTAATTTGCAGATACATGCATTTGAAGAAGATTAGCTATGTTGTGAGATTTGAGTCATAAATATTGGGTATTAAGGCAATCACAACCAATTCATTTATCAAGAGAGGAACTATAGAAATACGAAAGGGCAAAAAGAAAAGACTCGGTTATACATCCACGTGATTCTGCAATCTGCATTTGGGGTAAAATTGGGAGTTCATAACCCACTTCAATCTAATGTATGAAATATGATATGTCAAGAGCTTTGTAATGTTGTGAACAACCAATAAAAAAAATTAAAAATTTTTTTTTAAAAAAAAGAAAAGACTCAAGTACAGGAACTTGCATCAGAAAATCATTCACAACATCCCACAGAACAGTAGACGAGCAGAAACTATAGAAGAAAACTTTGATAAAAATGCCATTTTAGCCATGTTTGGATTTATTTTTTTAGCAGTCTTTAGCATAGGGATTATACCTACCACAGTGCTGTTACACATGTAGAATGATTCCAACCCAAAATGGTGTTAATAAAAATTACTGAAATGTCTATTTTAAATATAACATATTATCAAAAAGTAAATCTTTTTCCTTCTAACCAACAAGACTGACCACAGGATTCCATAAAGAAATTCACTGCCATTGAATAGAAAGTTTTGGAGGCAGAGTTCATTTTGGAAATTTTTTTACTATATCTCCACTTTAAAAAATTAGAAAATAAGTCACACTTCATGATAAAGTAACATATATGCAAAATACTCATATGTATTAAGATAAGCAACCATTTTAAAAGAGAGCTGCTGTAGCATTTTTATAATTTATCTTCATTCTTTCCAGGAATGATACTGCTCTATAACAATCCTAGATAATCATTATCTCATCATCATTTGTTGAATATAGATTTTTTAAAAGGTAATCAAAAAAAGTTTTTTAGTTGTAGATGGACACAATACATTTATTTATTTATTTATTTATTCATTTATTTATTTATATGGTGCTGAGGATAGAACCCAGTGCCTCACACATGCTAAGTATTAGTGAAGACAGATTTTTGAGAATCCATTTGTTGTTAAAATATTAGTCACTTGATAACTTATTCAAATATTTTCCTCTTTCTTCTCTTCCCATCTTTGCTTTATTTGAATTTTTATAGGAAATAAATTACTAAATTAAGGATGTGTGGTTAAATTTCTCATATTTTCATCATGTGATTTTCAGATGGATCAGAGTATCTAAGAATTAATTTAGAAGCACTGTTAGGATTATTATTATTTTGCTTTATTGTGCTTTGCTTTTTAGTTTTTAATATAAAAATAAGTAACAAATGAAATATATGTAAATATACAAATTGAAAAGGGCATGAAATGTACTTTTTGCAATATTGCTTTATTTTGTATAACTCTTTTTGTTATAAAAATGTCTTTATGTGAACAACATAAAATAAAACACTTATTATAATATTTACCTTCTGTTTATTTCCACTTTCTATGCTAATGACTGTGTACTATGTGCTTTTTACATTCTCTAAGAGAGACAACTTATTCAAATTTATTTCTTTACTGAGAACTTCACTCTAAAGCCTCTATAAAGTTGTTTATTTTTCTTACCCTAGAGAATTGATGTTTGGCATTTAATCCCCTTTTTCCCCTCCCTTTTTGGTAGTGGTTTAACTGATTATGCATCTTTCATTTAATTTTGAAGGATAAATGAGGTGATTAAATTTTAACTTACATATTGGATCTAAAACTGTAAAATCACATTTACAGTATGTTTCATGGGTTTCAACATTGGAGATCCTGATTATTACTCTGGCTTAGTTTGCTCCTTGGCCTTAGGGTTCTCCAGAGAAATGGAACCAACAGGGAGAGAAAGAGAGAGAGACCTAAGTAATAAAATCATGATTGTGGAAGCAATTAAACTACAAAATCTGATGGGATAGGTTGATAAGTCAGAGTTTCAGTTTGAGTCCAAAGACATTCTGCTGACAGAATTCTTTTTGTTTCAGGGAAATCAGTCTTTATTTCACTAAGGCCTTCAGCTGTTGGATGAAGCTCACATACATTATGAAAGACAATCTACTCTACTCAAAGTCCATTGATTTAAATGTTAATCCAATAAAAACCACCTTTACAGAAATATCCTGAGTAATTTTGACTAATTATCTGGGCACCATGGCCTAGACACATTGACACATAAGGTTAACCATCACATTGACCATCTTTCCTATGCCTATGTCCCTACTAGCAGGCATGCATTCCATTTATAGGACTGTGCTCTTTTGGGCTTTCTCAGATGACTGGAGGGCATTTGTCTTCCCTGACAAATTACCAAAATTAGTTCTTCTAATAATCACTACCATTCTAAATCAGTCTTGCATTGACTCTTGTTACTACTAGTAATAGAGTTAACTGTTGAACACTTTCTATATTATTGGCAGTGAAACATTGGTCTCAACATATTTTATCTGTAAAACATACAACAAACAGGAAAGTAGCTATAAATATTCATTTTGCAGGTAAAAGACCTGCAAGTCAGTCAGATTAAGGACCCTGTCTAAGTCCTCATGTTTATGAAGTGGCCAAGATGAGACCGGATCCCATGATTATTTATTTGTACTACACTACTTCCTTTAATTAAAGACATTATTGTCATTTGCACTGTAGCAGGGTCATCTAGCTATTACGACTTCACAGTGACAAGAAGGACTTTAAATTAGATTTAGAGCCATTATGTGAGACATATGAACAGGTTTTATCACTAACTGCCAATTTATCATAAGATTACTGGGAGATTTTATGTAATATTTCATTGAGAATTTTAAAACATCTCTTTTATTTTGGGTTATATTTAGAGCGTTTCTGGCTAGAGAGAAGGAAATTGAATGTATGAATCATTTCCTTTCCCTTTTACCACTTTTGCCTCAACTTCCTTTAATTGATTGGAAATGATGCTGTAGATCTTGATGGGAACTGATTGCTAAACACTACCAAGATTGTAGCTGAAGAATTTGAATTTGGTTTCATAAGAAATAGATAATGCCATAGATTCAAGGAAGAGATTATGCTAGGCCCAACTGGACCAGAAATCCTCTACGATGCCATAATGATACTATTTGTAAGACAATCTCTTGCTACTGCTTGCATTATTATCCACTCACCTGGTAAAAACAATGTTTTATGTTGCAATGTTTATGTCTAAGCAGCGTTTCTTCATCAGGGTAAGTATTTCGTTGGACCCTGGAGTGTTATCCTTCTCTAAAAGTTACATTGGCTTTGAGAATATTACCTTTTTGAGATCACAATTTAGAATATCCTACAATTTGTCAGTTTCTATTGACAGTGTTAGATAAGAAACAGACTCCTTTCCTGTAGTCAGAACAATCCCAGTGGAGCCTTAAAAGAAGCAATGTTTGCATTTTGGTGCTGTATAGACTCAGAAAATCTAAGTGTAGAATACACAGGTGTTAGAAATGATATGCATAGAATTGTCAATATTTATACAACATGGTCCTATTCTTTTTAAAGTTGACTTTCTTACAATCTCACAGAATCTTACAGACTAGTTCCATATCTTCAGTAGGATCATTCACATTTTTCTGAATTTTATATAGCATTGACTTTTTAATTTTAAATCAATTCTGTTTGGGTTTGAAGAATTAATTGCCTGATTTTGATATGATTGTCATAATCTATCTATATATGACTATCACAAGTCATGTACAAAACTTGCAAATTTCTGTAAAAGCATTCTTATTTTAAAATATTTTGCTATCATTTTGTTATCATTTTTTCTTTTCAATAGACCTACATGTTCCAAAAATATTAAATTCGCTTTCTTTATTTTTTTTTAAAAATTAATAAAATCATACATTAAGTCTAGAGATTTCCTTAGATGGCACCTCTGATCTTGTTTGAAAAATTCGGTAAAATAACACAATTTCAGGCCTGGGAAAAATTTTGGAGGGCCTGACTACAGTTTCAACTGGTTGCTGTTTGGTTCACTATCGCAAGATTAAGGCTTAAGTAGATAGCCAGAACCTGCCTATCACATAAGGGATGCCAAATAGTTATTTCTATTATGTTTTTTAAATAGTCAGCTCTATTATTGGGAATGTAGTATTGAGTCAGAGAACTGTGAAACAGTGTCTGACTCTAGTGGGGTTTACAATCCCGTAAAGGAGATAAACTCTAATAGCCAAAGAATAATTTGACTCTCACTGAGTTTTAAAAAAACAGAATTGATTAGTCGAATAACCACAATTTAAGAATGATATGCTTGAGTTTCAGGATGTGTGAGTGAATCTGCTTGTAGTCTGAGAAAAAAACCCTTGAATTTGTTGGATGACATATATCTACAGGGCAATAAATAAACTATTCACAGCACTGTTGCTTTACATATGGTGACACTGCTTAGGTTTAATTTTTGAAGGAACATTTTCATTATTTCTTTATATCTCATTTTTTTAATTAAAGCTTTATAGTAATTGGGTTCCCCAATTACGTAATCATACATGCATAGAATTTGATATCAGTTCAACTTATCCCTTCTGTCCTTCCTTTCCTCCTCTGTTCTCCTTCTTCTACTCTGCTAGACCTCTTTTTAGTCTTCCATTTATTTATATTCAATTGTTTCTTTTTACTTATACATAAAGGTAAAAGTCCTTGTGGTATATTTATATATGCACATAACGTGATTTTTTCAGAACTAATTCTTCATTTTCTCCCATTTCCCACCCCTCCACTCCACCTCTCAATCTCCTTCTACAACACCGATCTTCACTTTATCTTGATTTTACCCTACCCATCCCTCTTCCTTTCCCTTTACTCTAGCTTCCCCATATGAGGAATAATGTTTGATTTTTGTTTTTCTGAGTCTGGCTTATTTAACTTAGAGTTATATTATCTATTTCCATCTACTTATAAGCAAATGCCATAATTTCATTCTTAATGGCTGAATAGAAATAGATCATGTATATATTCCATAATTTCTTAATCTATTCATCTACTGATGGGCACCTGGGTTGATCCCATAATTTAGCTATTGTGAATTGTGCATTGTGCTTCTATAAACATTGAGGTGGCTGTATTGCTATAATATGCTGATTATAGTTTTGGGGAAAATACCACTTGGTCATACGGTGGTTTCATTCCTAATTCTTTTTAAAATTCTTTTTAGTTTTACACGACAATAGAATTTGTTTTGATAAAAATATACATGCTTAATTTTGAGAAATCTCCATACAGTTTTCCAGAGTTGTTTTACTTGTCTGCAGTCCCACCAACATGGTACAAGTGTACTTTTGTCCCAATAAATTTGGTGCTAGAATTTATTGTTTTTTGTATTCTTGATCGTTGCCACTCTGACTGGAGTAAGATGAAATCCAAGTAGTTTTGTTTTCATTTCTCAGATTTCTAAAGATGTTGAACATTTTTCATATATCTGTGAACTATTTGTGCTTCTTCTTTTAAGAAGTTTCTTTTTAGTTCTTTTATCTATTTATTGTTTGTTTGTTTTTTATTTGGTAATTAGTATTTTTAGTGTTACTTTTTTTAAGTTCTTTATATATACTGGATATTAATCCACTAAGAGGGGAATAGCTGGAAAATATTTATCTCCCATTCTGTAGTCTGTCTCTTTACATTCTTAATAGTTTCCTTTACTATGCAACTTTTTGGTTTCATGGCATCCCACTTATAGACTCTTGGTTTTATTTCTTACACTTTGGATGTCTTGTTAAGGAAGTCAGTGCCCGTACAAATACAATGTTAACCCTATGTTTTTGTCTAGCAGTTTCAAGGCTTCTGGTCTAATTTCTAAGCCCTTGATCTATTTCAGTTTGATTTTTGTGCAAGTTAAGAAATAGGTATCCAGTTTCCTTTTTCTATATACAGTGATTCAGGTTTTTCAGCACCAATTGTTTAAAAGTCTGTCTTTTCTTCAAGATATATTTTTGGCACCTCTGTCAAGTATCTAATGGTTGTAAGTATGTGGGTTTGTCTCTGTGTCTTGTATTCTATTCCATTGATATTTGTGTCAATTTTGATGTTGTTTTTGTTACTAAAGCTCTGTAGTATAACTTCAAAATAGGTATTGTGATGCCTTCATCTTCAATTTTTTTTTCTCAGTATTGCATTGGCTATTCTGGAGCTCTTATTTGTCAAAATCAATATACGGACTTTTTATTTTTTTGTAATTCTGTGAAGAATGTCATTGATAGTGTGATGGGAATGGCATTGATCTGTATATTGCTTTTGATTCTAAGGTCATTTTTGCAATATTAATTCTGCCTTTCCCAGAACATGGGAGACCTTTTCATTTTCTTAAGTTCCTCTTCAATTTCTTTCTTCAGTGTTCTGTAATATTCACTGTTGAACTCATTTACCTCCTTGGCCAAATTAATTCTCAAGTTATTTATTTGTTTATTTATTTAAATTAATTCTCAAGTTATTTGTTTGTTTGTTTGCTTATTTTATGTTGCTGGGAATGTGATTTTTTTCCTGAATGAATCACTGTTGGAGTATAGAAAGATTATTAATTTATGGGTGTTGATCTTATAGACTGCCATATTGTTGAATTCATTTATAAACCCCAAAGTCTTCTGATGAAATTTTTTGGGTCTTCTAGATAGATAATCATGTCATAAGCAAATAGAGATAGTTAGATTCCTTTTTTCCCCCTATCTTTAGCCCTTTGATTTTTATCTCTTCAATTTTCTTCTCTTGCCTGGTCTTTCTGGCTAATATTTCAAGGATTGTATTCTGTATTGAATAGTAGTGGTGAGAATGGACAGCCTGTCTTGTTCCTTGTTCCTTTTTTTTGTGTGTGTGGTACCAGGAATTGAACCCAGTGGTACTTAACCACCAAGCCATATCTCCAGCACTTTTATTAGAGACAGGGTCTTGCTGACTTGCTGAGGCTAAGTTTGAACTCATGATCCTCCTGCCTCAGCCTTCCAAGTGCCTGAAATTACAGGTGTGCACCAATGTACCTGGTTTTATTCCTGCTTTTAGATGATATGTTTTTAGTTTTTCTCCATTCAGTGTGATGTTGGCTTTGGATTGGTCATGAACAGCATTTACAATGTTGAGGTAAGTTCTTTCCATCTCTAGCTTCTCTGATGTTTTTACCATGATTGGGCATTGGATTTTTATCAAAGGTCTTTTTTTGTACCAGTTGAGATGATCCTGTGATTTTTAAACTTAATTCGGTTTAAATGGTAAATTACATTTATTGATTTGTGTATATTGAAACAAACTTGCATCCCTGGAATGTAACACACTTGATCATGGTGAATTATCTTCTTTATGCTTTTTTGAATGCAGTTAGATAATATTTTATTAAGGACTTTTGTATCTATATTCATCTTGGATATTGATCTGTAATTTTCTTTCCTTGATGCATCTTTGTCTCGTTTAGGTATCAGAATTATACTGACTTCATAGAATGTATCTGTATGTGTTCCCTCACGTTCAGAGTCCCAGAATAATTTGAGAAAGATTTATATCAGTTCTTTAAAAATCTGGTTGAAGTCAGCCAAGAATCCATCTGGTCCTGGGCTTTTCTTTTTGGAAGATGTTTATTTGCTGTTTCAGTTTTACTACTTTATATTCATCTGTTTAGGTTTTCTATATCTTCCTCCACTGAGTTTGGGTTGGTCATAAATGTCTAGAAATTTGCCAGTGTTTTCTATATTTTCTAGCTTATTTGAGTGTAAATTTTCAAAATAGTTTCTAATGATCCTCTGGATTACACAAGAGTCTGTGTTGATATCTGTAATTTTATCAATCTGGATCTTCTCTCTTTTGGTTAGTTTAGTTAAGGGTTCATCAGCCTTATTTATCATTTCAAAGAATCAGTAATTCATTGCATTGATCCTGGGCATTATTTTTTTATTCTTAATTTCATTAATTTCAACTCTGATCTTAATTATTTTCAGTCTTCTGATGCTTTTGAAATAAGTTTGCTCTTCCTTTCCTAAGACCTTAAGGTAGAGCATAAACTTATTTTGGGACGATCTTTTTTTTTTTTTTTTTTTTTTTTAATGTGGGCACTTTTTGTGTGCTATAAACTTTCCTCTTAGGTCTAATTTGAAAATATCCCAGAGATTTTGGTATGTTGTATCTCTGTTTTCACTTGTTTCTAAGAATTTCTTGATTTCTACTTCCATATCTTCTTTGACATACTCTTGATTTAAAAGTATATTGTTCAATCCCATGTGTTTGTTTTTTGTTTGGTTGTTTTCTTTTTGCCATTGATTTCTAGTTTCATTCATCATGATCTGGTAGGATGCATCATATTATATTGATTTTTTTGTTGTTGTTTTATTGTGTATTTTCTTAGATTTACTTTTTGACCTAGAATCATGTCTGTTTTTCAAAAAGTTCCATGAGCTTCCGAGAAGAAGGTAAATTTGACTGTTTTGAGGTGAAATATTCTGTATATATCTGTTAGGTCCATTTGACTTATAGTTTATTTAGGTTGGAAATATCTATATTAATTTTTTATTTTGATGACCTGTCTATTGGTGATAAAAGTATGTTGAACTCATCTATTATTATTGTGTTGGGCCTGAGAGTTAATATCATGGATTTTTTTTTAAATGTAATTGGTGTGCTGATATTTGGGGCATAACTATTTATTATCATTATATCTTCTTGTTGTTTTTTTTTCCCTTTACCAAAATATATTGACCTATTTTGTCTCTTCTGGTTAATTTTTGCTTGCAGTCTGCCAGTATGAGAGTAGCTACACCTGGTAGTTTTGGGAGTCTATTTACATTTTACATTTTTTACATATTTTCCCATCCTTTTACCTTCAATCTGTGGGTGTCTTTGTCTATAAAACAAGTCTCTTATAAACAGCACATAGTTAGATCTGTTTTTTGATCCATTCTGCTAATCTGTATCTTTTAATTGGGGAGCTGAGACCATTAATGTTCAATGTATGTGTGTATATGGTTTCCTGTCATCTTGATTTTTTGCTATATTTAATACTGTCTTGATTCTCATTTAGTAGATTATTTTAGTAAATTATTTGTCTGTTGATCTTCCTGCATTTGGGAGGTTTGAAATTTGATTTTGAGTTCCTCTGTGCAATTTAAGTGTTCTTTGTAGTGCTGGCTTTGTGGCCATAAATTATTTCATTTCTTGTCATGGAAAGTTTTTATTTCCACCTTGAACTTGAAACTGACCTTTGCTTGGCATAGTAAATTTGACTGGCACTTGTTATCTTTTAGAGACAGGAATGTCACATTTCAGGTCTTTCTTTATTTTAGGGTCTGAAATGATAAATAAGCCTTATTGCTTTCCTCTAAATGTAACCTAATGTTTTCTGCAGATTTTAATATTCTTTCCCAATTTTTTGTGTTAGGCATTTTGACTACCACCACACCCAATTCAAGTGAATTTTTTTTCCAAGTGAATTTTTAATTTGATAGATTTTTATCTTTCATTTCTAGGATGTTATGATTGGTTTCTTTTCACTGTTTTTATTTCTTTATTGATAGCCTTTTATCCCTTGTATTGCTCTCTTCATTTATTCCTTTAGGTCTTCTTTTAGTTCATTAAACATTTTAACAGTTTTTTAAATCATCTTTGTCTATGATTTCAACTACTTCAATATCATTGAGATCCTTTTATTGAGGATTGTAATTTGGGAGGAAGAATTTTTGGCCTGTTTCCTTATGTTTTCTGAGGTCTTGGATTTGTTGCACATCAATTAAGATGGATTACCATCTCTCTCTCTCTCTCTTCTTCTTTTTTTTTTTTTTTTTTTTTGGGAGAGGGGGACCAGGGATTGAACTCAGAGACACTGAACCACTTAGCCATAACCCCAGCCCTATTTTGTATTTTATTTAGAGACAGGGTCTCACTGAGTTGCTTGTGCCTCACTTTTGCTGAGGCTGGCTTTAAACTTGCTGTCTTCCTGCCTCAGCCTTCAGCCTCTGGGATTACAGGCATGCACCACTATGCATACCACCATTTCTCTTTTGTAAGTGTTTTCTTTCATGTGTAATTATTTTATTTGTTCTGGAATTTCTCTTTTTGGTTGATATATTGATGTCAAGGAATAGGACCTGAGATCCTTCTCTGATTGTTCCTCCTCTGGATCTTGGCTATTGTTTACAGGCTTTTATCTCCTCGATTCTTTGAGTTGGAATAATGTTAGGGTTCAGGTTGGGCCAGATTTTGTGTGGGATGAGATTCACTGTTACTTAAGATGTGAGTATTTCTCGGCAGCAGGATCTCTACTTTGTTATCTTTAAGTGTTTTAATCTCCTTTCCAGCCTCTATTAGAGACAGGAGGAGCCAAGAATAGCACCAATATCAGTGGCAAATGTACAGCCTTAAGACAAATGTGATATAGAAGTCTATTTTGACTTCTATATCACTAATTATCATCTCTATAGGAATGGTGGGTAAGCATTTATCAACAATATGACTAATAATAACCATGAACTAGATAAGGAGTTTGACAGAGTTTTCTACTATGTCATCTACTGTATTAATAATCACAACAACTTCAATGGGGTATGAATTACATAATGTACATAATTTCTATTATTTAGTGGGGTTAAGTTTCTCAAGTAGGAGAAAATAGGATAGGAAGACGAGAAATTTTGAAGTGTTTGAAAAACTGATCAGAGGAGAGTCTGGAGATAGGGAGCAGATGTCAGATATGAAGAAGAAGGAATAAAAAGTTCATTGAAAGTAATGAAAAACACAAAGAATAGAGGAGAAAACAGGAAATTTTGGCTGATACTGGCAGGAGACTAAAGAAGGGGAGAAAGGAGGGCCCAGATGGTAGGTGCATACAAACAAACAAAAATCAAAACAACTTGAAACCCTGGATTGGACAGGGGTAATGGGGCAAAGGGAAGGGGGATGGGAATGGGAAACACAGTAGAATGAATCAGATATAACTTTCCTATGTTCCTATATAATTATACGACCAGTGTAACTCCACATCATGTACAACCACAAGAATGTGATGTTATACTTCATGTCTGTATGATATGTCAAAGCACATTCTACTGTGCATATAACTAAAAAGAACAAATTAAAAAAGGAAACTTGAAACCATGTATAATAGTATCCTACCTAAATCTAATATAGGCTAAATAATTAACACATGCAGGAGAAAGATATTTATTTGTAAGTGAAATCATATGATCATACACACATACACATAAACAGGTATGTACTCAAACCTGTTCACAATTTGGGGGGCAGGCACAAGCACACGTGTAGAAACATACACACAAAGTCATGCATCATGAAAAAACGTGAAGCATAATTCAGTACAATGAAATTTGTTTCATTTGTTTCATTTGATTTTTTAAATGTTAACATTTAAAAAAAAGAAAAAATGGAGAAAAAGTATGGAGAAAAAAGATAAGAAGAAAAAAGAAAAGTCTTAATGAGAGATAGAAGGCTTTTATTTTTTTTTTTCTGCTGGAGTAGTTAAATCTTTTGGCAGGGATGGATTTTCTGTCTTTGTATTTACTTCTGGTTCTGTATTTTTGGCTGCTGTCCTTGTATTCATCACCTACCTGCTAGCTGGGTAGCTCTCAGCTTTCAATCTCTCAGCATTGGATGTGATTTCCTGGGAGTGCTGATGAATTCTGAAATCCTGTAGCAGTGGTAATGTCGAATTCTATGCCATTTCCAGTTGCTTGGGTTTGGATTTAAGTGAGTTTGGGAACTATGTTGGTGGGTATTTGAGATTTAGTCCACTTCCCCTTTTGGTGTGGAACTTCCTATCTTTCCTTGGCTTTTGAATTTCTGGGGCTTTCAGGAAAATCCACTTTAGGGCATAGGGACAAAGCCTCCACAGGTTTTCCCTTTACCACTATGGATGGGAATTACCAGGATGTCTGCCCTGTAGTGCAGAAGATGTGCTTGTGTAGCTGTGAGTGTCTTTGCAATAGCACTCATGGGATGGCAGCTACTTGAGTTTTTTTTCCCTTGACATGGAGAGGCTGAATGGTCCAGGTAAAATGTTCTTTGTGCTTCTTTTAGTCTCTCTGATTCAGGACCCTCTGGGATTTTTTTTTTTTTTTTTTGGCTACTGGTGACTTCCTTTTTGAGTTCCCAGTCTTCTGTCTCTGTTCCCAGCAGCACAAGCTGTGTGGGGACAGCTTTTAGTGCCTGGGAATGTTTTCCTCTCCTGCCAGAGTGTTCTGCACTTGCAGCGCTTTCTGCACCAGACCTGCCTATGGCTCACTGTCCCCCATGAAATGCGTTCACCCAGCAGAACACTTTGGCTTTGTTTTCAATGAGTTTCTTAACCTACTAACTCTGTGTCCTTTAGAACCCGCCTTTCTTGGTAACCCTTAGATTTCTCCATGTTTATTTTTCTCTGTATTTTTAAATTTCTTTATCTCCTTCTCTTGAGGTCAGAGCTGGTACCTCTCTAAGGTATTATTTCTTATGCTCAAGTTACTGACTTTCTGTTGCACTAGCAATTTTTTTTTTTTTTTTACAGTTCAGTATTGTGTTTCAGAGAGGTTCTTTGGTCACCCACGTTATAGAGGAGCAGTCGTCCTGCTCTCTAAGTATGGTGCTGAGGGTGCTGGGCCTGATTCCCTTTTCTATTTTTCTATTTTTCCCCTCCATATTTTCACGATTAAAAAATATATTTTAAAAAATATTGAATTCATCACATGCTGACTCTGTGATGAGACCTGTTCAAAGTGATTTAATTTTATTTTCTTATTTACTCTCCAGAACAACTATATTAACTAGGGAAAAGTTTAATTTCTATATTATAGTCTTGTGTACACTGGAGATGTTAGAGGTTATTTTGCCTAAATTTGTAAAGGTGGGAAGCATCAGAATAGGAAGGAAAACCTGAGTATTAATCTGGAGTCTAATAATTAGTGTATCACATCATATCTTCCTGATGAACACTGATGATGATCACCAAATAGCATGGACCAGTCAAGCCTCATTTGATTTGGTTCTCCACATTCTTAAATTGACCGCATTAATAAAATGTTATTGGCAGGTATTAAGGTGTTTTTTTTCTTTTTGACATTTTCAAGTAAAAGACAGTTTTTCTTTTTCCTTAGAATAAAATTACTATGCTATTTTATATTAAATTTTATAAATTCACATTTTTCTATTTTGCTTAAATTTATTACTAATTATTCTGTATTAAACTAGAGTTCATTTCATAGATAATTATGTGAGATGATATTGTCAGAATACAAGCCACTATCATTTTAAATCTTTTAATACTTTAAAATTAGATTAATATCTCTAGAGGAGAAATAAGGCCCTTATTTAAAAAATATACTAAGCAATATTATGAACTTTCTCATCTCTTCAAGCTTCATTTTTTTTAATAGACTATATTTTTAAAAGTAGATTTAGGTTCATAGAAAAAGTAAGTAGAAAGTATAGAAATTCTTTGCATACCTCCAGACCCAAGTATGGCCTCCAACATGATCAACATCCACCCACCAATCCCCATAATATTTGTTACAATCAGTGAACCTACAATATGCATCATTATTATCCAAAGTCCATAGCTTACATTAGGGTTCACTCTAGGTGTTGTATAGCCTATGGGTTTAAACAAATGTATGATGATATGCATCCACCATTATGGCATTATAAAACATAGTCTTTTTATTTCACATATTTATCCCTCCCTCTCCAGAGCCCTTGGCAACCACTGATCTTTTTACTGTTTCCATAATTTTATCTTTTCCAGAATGTTCTATACTTGGAATTGGACAATATGCAAACTTTTCAGATTGGTTTCTTTCAATTACTTGTAGGCATTTATGATTTATTAATGTCTTTACATAACTTCATAATAATACATTTTTTAAGGCTGTAAAATATTCTGCTATTTGGATTTATCACAGTTTGCTTATGCATTCATCTATGAAAGGGCATCTTGTTGTTTTCAAATTTGGTCAATTAAGAATAAAGTTTCTTAAGTATTGCTGAATTGGTTTATTTATTCATGCTAAATTTCCAACTCTTTTGTGTAAATAAAGAAACATGATTGCTGGATTAAATAGTAAAAGTGTATATAGTTTTCTAAGAAACAAGCAGTCTGATTTTCCAATTGGCTGTCCCATTTTTCATTCCTGCCAGCGATGAGTTTCAGTTGTTCTGTCTTCTTGTCAGGTTTTTATAGTGTTGTTTTGGATTTTGTCTATTCTGATTGATAGGTATTGATATCTCATTGTTGTTAATATGCCTTTCCTTGATAACACGTGATATGGGACATTTGTTCACAACACATTCTTATTTGTCATCTCTACATCTTCTTTGGTGAGAGGTCTGTTAAAGTCTTTGTCCATGTTTTAATTTGAATTTTTTCTTATATTAGAATTTCAGAGTTCATGTTGTATGTTTTGGGTAACAACCCTTTATCGATAGGCCTTTTTGCAAATATTTTATTTCAGGATGTAGCTACTCTTTTCATTCTCTTGCCAGTGTTTCATGCAGACCAGAAATTCTAACTTTTAGTGAAATCCAGCTTTCATTCATGGATTGTGCCTTCAGTGTTGAATCAAAAAGTCATAGCCAAACCCAAGGCCATCTAGATTTCCTCCTATGTTGTGTAGGAGATTTATCTGCATTTTACATTGATGTCTGTGATTCATTTTGAGTTAATATTTATGAAAGGTATAAGTTCTGTTTCTAGATTTTTAAAAAATTATTTTTAGTTTTTTATGTGGATGTCTAGGTGTTACAACCCCATTTATTGAAAAAAATATCTTTTCTCCATAGTATTGTCCTTGTTCTTTTCAAAGATCAGTTAACTATATTTATGTGTGTCTATTTCTGGCCTTTCCATTTCATCCCATTGATCTATTTGTCTATTCCTTTTCTATACCACACTGTCTTGACGATTGTAGCATAATGGTAAGTCGTAAAGTCAAGAGGTGTCAGCCCTCCAACTTTGTTGTTATTCTTCTGTATTATGTTAAAGTTTTATTTTTGTGACAAATCTCTACATTTATTTTATCAGGTAAAATAGCTTTTAGAGTATTAAAAATGTTTCAAAGTTCCTTTTGTTGTTCAGTGTAGTTTAGTTTTATTTTGAATTTGCAGACATTTTCAAATATTCATTCATTTTTATAAAGATAAAGCAAATATTAAAAATTATACTTACAAAGTTACATTAACCTAGTAGTTTCCCTACTATTATTATGTAGCAGTTAAAAATAATCTTAGTGACCACTTGTAATTATCCATTTCTGATTGCAGTGAATCAGACCTTATACCGCTTTTAGGATTTTGTAAAATATCATCAATAAAATCAACTATTTAAAATATAACTATAGAAAAATAGGAGACACAAACATGTTGTGTATAGTTTATTAGAACAAAATTCAGAATGATGGGAAATATCCCTTATCAAACCTAAACAAAATTGTATAGGTAAAAGTGAATTGTTCTGTTGTTAAATCTATTTGACAGGCTTGATTTCTGCTCTTTCTTAGTCAATGTATTCTCTTCCTGCCTGCTTTCCAATTCTGGTGGATAAGGCTCACACCTTGTTTATTTTGTGTTTTTGTAATTTAGCACAGGACAGGCATTCAGTAAATATTCACTTTTATTCTCTGACTAGTACCAAAAGAAAGAATCCTAGATAGTTTATTTCTTCAATCTGGAGCCAGACAATCCCCAAGGGGATTGACCCAATTACTTTGGCTTCATTAGCTTAAAAGGATTTCACAGGATTTTTAACCTGTCACTATAGCAGGCTACAGAAAAGATAACATAAACAAAGGTTGATTATCTTCAGAGGCGCTAGAAGTTACTCAACCTTTTATTTAATATATTTTTCAAACTTCAAAACAAAATAATATGTCCCCAGTTAAAGCATTGTAATAGTAAAGTAACAATTTTTTTTAAAAAATAAAAAATACTTTTGAACATTCTCTTGGTTATTTGTTCTCCTTCTTGTTTTGATGTTTGTAGAGTTGGGCATTTCACCCAGATCTGTATCTTGGATCTTGAAGGTTGAAGATGATGACTCTCAACTTATGCTTCTTTTGCTTAAATTGTTAAACTCTTGTTACAAATATTGTTTGTCATGCTTTTTGATAGTGTCTATAAATTATAAGTCATATAAAACTCTGAATTTGTATGGGCAGGATTCCCCTCAAATACTACAACCATTGTTCATATAATTGAAGTGTGTTACCTAAGAATCAACATTGTACAAAATGAAGCAATCAGAAACATAACAAGATCAAACACAAAAACACGCATCAGACCTAACTAAACACATTCTAAAAGAAAAACAGGAACCTGTTCTGCTAAGTATATTTGACAGACTTGATTACTGCACTCTCTTGGCTGGTACAACTGCATTCTGTTCATATCCACTTTCATGCCTGGTGGACAAGGATCATACCTCATTTGTTTTTGTGTTTTAGCAATTTAGCACAAGTCAGTCATTTAGTAAATGTGGTTGGAATTAGGAAAGAAGAATAAATAAAATGAGTGGAGACGTAAAAGGAAGGAGGAGGAATTTTGAGACAGTAATGTTAGCTGAATGGGGAATACAGCATAATACTTTTATTTTAATACACTGTTTTATCAGGAGAGAGGCCTTATTCTTTAAAATTTCTAGCCTTTTATCATTAATGATGATTAGGGCAAAATTACATCCTTTTGGATGAAGAGAAGAACTCAATTAAATGAAATATCTATATGTGTGTATGTATGTATATTACATATGTGTATGTACATGCACATATGTGTTTGTGTATAGGTATACAAATGCTGGACACTTTTTTAAGTATGTAATATTATAAGAATTCATGAAGATGCCCAGAAAATGATGATATAAGTAATTTAGTGCTTTACTGAAAATATTAAAATAATTCTACATCACAGCCTAATATAACAAAAGTAGTAAGTTAAAGGGGAAAAATGTTGAGAAATGACTGTGGACAAAAATAGCAAAACAAATCAGTAGCACACAGAGTCATGCATTCTTCTCCTTTCTGTACTACAAGTCTATCCTTTCACCTGGTGGTGTCTTTGTTTGTGGCTTACACTTTCAAAGTTCTATTGAAACACCTGCATCCAAAGACAGTGGTGGTATTGGGGCTCCCCTTTCTCCAACTACTGGAAGGAATCAATGTATTTATTTCAATGAACTCCTGAGATCTTGCCCTTCTCAAAGCCTGAGGCCACAAAGATTAACTTCATGCTCTTTGCCCTATGAGCCAAGTTAACAAGAAGACAAATATGGCTTACACTCTCCCTTTTTTTCCAGTATACTATAAACCAGTGTCCCAACCTCAACATTATTGATATTGTATACCAGATCACTTTGCATGTATGTGGAGTGGTACAAGGCTTTTCTGTGCATTATAGGATGTTCAGTAGCATCTCTGGCCTCTGTCCACTGGAGGTCATTAGCACCCCATATTTATAACAACAAAAAAATGTGACCAGACATTGCCAAATGTCCCCTGAGGAGCAAAATCAGCCTAATTGAGAATTACTGCCCTATATAAAAATTATACATCTCTTTCTCTTCATTCAGTACAAGAGCACTTAATACTAATGATTTATTTTCCAGTATACTTGCCCTGATTCACTCCTACCACGGGAAAGAATACATGGCTAAGTTAGTTCTTCAATCTGGTGCCAACCAATCCCCAAAGAGATTAACTTAATTACTTTGGCCTCATTTGCATAAAAGGATTTCACAGGATTTTTAAACTGTCACTATTGAACACTACAAAAAAGATTAATAAGCAATTTAATAGCTAAAGGCAGAACATGTGGACGAAATGTAATTATGCAGTATTAAAATATAGTTGAAAATAACAAAAGGTATGTTAAATTTTTCATGGAAATCATAGGGGAAAATATTGGTTAAAAATAATAAGATTTTTTCCTTTACTGAATCAACCCCATAGTTATTCCAAGAAAATCTTGACTGTGAAAATGACTAAAAAGAAAAGTGTCAAAAGCTGAAAGTCTTTTTTTTTTCCCCACAATAAGATATTGTAGCAAATGAATATTAAGGATTACATTCCTAATCCACTCCCTAACCCAAATGGTGCAAGATGGGATTGCATAATTTACCCACTTTCATTCAGTCTATTTTAAGCACCCAAGTTTGATGATAAAGAAGTTAATGTGCTTTCCAGTAGTGCCTAACTTACCCTTAGGGAGTAGCTCATGCTGGGAGAACCTGGCTCATTATGGATTATTTTGTAGCATCAGTCATGCTATGAGATGACAAGGCTTTATAAGACAAATATTATGGATCAATCTTCAGAGGCCAGCACTACATGCAGCCAACAATCCTCATTGGCAGAACAAAACTGAAAGCTCTTAATGAATTCTGTTACCGTGGCAGCATACTGTCAAATTATGCACTAATAGCAAAAGAGCTAGAAAACCATACCAAGAAACCAGCATGCCTTTTGGCAGGCTAGAAACTAGGGTCTGGTGCTGAGCTTCTAAACATTCAAAAGAAGAGAATTGACATTGAAGTCAGCCAAAATCCTTGTGCAAACTCTTCAGGCTTTTGGGTGTGAATACTATCGTAGCTACTTAAATATGAGGGTGCTTTTGGGAGGGTTGTTTTTTGTTTGTTTAGTTTTTTGTTTGTTTGTTTACTTTTTTTTCATTTTTTTTCCTTCTAAATGTAATTAGATGTTGGTTGGTTTAACAATAAAGGGAATGCCGAAAGGGTAATGACATTATCCAGGCCTACATTTTAAGGAACAGAGTTCTACTTTTTAACTCAGTTCCTGAAGTACATCACCTCTGTAATTTAATGTGTGGCAGAATCTTAAGGCAATTAGCATACTGCCTTTATTGCTTACAAGTGAGAGTGTATTTTATTTTTTGATTTTCGAAGATAACTACATTAAAATCTTTCTCAGCCTGAAACATGGATTCTGTAATTCACCTAAAGTATCAGGAAATCAGAGATTTAAATCACATATGCATCTGGGAAAAAGGAGATATTAATTATTAGTACAGTTTTGTTTATGTGTAGGATTTCTTTTCTTTAATAACCTTTCTTTCAGGGCTCCCTTCCAGTCATTTTGTTAATACTTTGGCTCACACATTGCAAACTTTGGCAGAAATACCATTTTCCCCCTCTATTTCCTTTATTCTCACTAAATCCTGCACACTGTTTCTTCTCTTGCATTTCTTTTTTCTTGACAAGTAAACTTATGACTCTCCATGTCTTTTTCCCCTCCACTGTTTTTTAAAATGAAAGACTGTGCAATGGAAAAGTGGAGTTTAAATCCTTAAAACCTAGAGGCCTGGTGGAGGTGGCTTCTGAACCACAGCTAAGGAGAGGATAAAAGAAGAGGAAAGGACAGAGTTCTGGAACCCCTATCCCAACTTCCAGCACAGCAATTCCAAACAATATTTCATTTAAAGAAATATTTTGAACTTCTAAAAACTCATCAATAGTAGAACATGCAGTGCTATCAGGGAGTGTGCCTGAGTAGGACATTTGACTACAGGAAAAAAGAAACCACAATCAAAAATAGAAGAGAAATGTTAAAGAAATTGACAGTGGGCCTTTTATCCCATGACTAGTATCTCTTCCACTACCTTGAATGTAACCTAAATCTAAAGATGAGGGACCCATTTCCTCCCATGTAATAGTACCTTCTTCTCTCCAAATGCATTTAATAACATGAACAGTGTGTGGTGATGCTAGAATATTTCTACCGAGTAGGACAATTAAAAAAAAATAGTATGGCAAAGCTAAAAATATATTGCACAGGTAAGAAATTAAAAATGAGGTAAAATAGAATCTGTTTTTATTTCTAAATAAAGTTATATATGTCAATTTCTAAGAAAATTATTTTTTTATACTGGGAAATAAGTTTCTTCTAATCCTCAAGATATATTGCCTTAGGTTAGCTTCACTCTTAAGATAAAATTATATTACATTTGTGTATATTATAAAAAATTAAAAGTTAATTATAAAATTAAAAAATAATTTTATAGCCATTCATTTTAAGGACTTGTCCTATATTAATAAAAATGAAGCTTGGGAGTTATAGGAAATGATATTAAAATGTACCACTTACTAGCAACAACGTTAAAGAGCAGAAGGCATTGATTATTATTTTATTCACATTCTCTAAGTTTAACTTTAAACTTATTGCTATTAAATAATTTTTAAATAAGAGATTTAATGATTGGTCATCTAAACTAGTATTTACTCTGACCTTGACCAAAAACTCTTTATTACCTAAAATCTCTTTTTCCCTATGTGATGGAAAACCATTTCTTAAGGTTACTTACTGTAGAAAATTTAAAACAATTTTTCTTTAAAATATTCCCCCCAATTCAATTTATTATTTAAAAAAAACAACTAAGCACAGTAGAGAAATACATAAAGAAATCTTTCATGGGCTGGGAATGTGGCTCAAGCGGTAGCGTGCTCGTCTGGCATGCGCAGGGCACTGGGTTCGATCCTCAGCACCACATAAAAATAAAATAAAGATGTTGTGTCCACCAAAAACAAAAAAATAAATATTAAAAAATTTTTTAAAAAAGAAATCTTTCAGGTTACATTATGTCAGTAGATTTTGTTTCTTAAAGAACAAATAGAAGAAGTGGCTTATTAAACAAATGACACACTTCCAATTTTATATTAGGTTTTAGTTTTATTTATAAATCAGGGAAATTTTTTGGCTTTTAAAATTGGTATTGAGCATATTACTGGAAAAACTATTTCAGTAGTTGCCTTATAGTTTTAATGTTGGATAAAAAAGGAAAGGGAATTAAAATGTACTGGGTAGAGTGGAAATGTAAAATTACAAATAATACTTAAGTATAAAAAAGTCTTACTCTAATTACAGTATATGTGTACATATTTTCATAGAAATAAAAAATGGCATTTTTAAGAACAACACTTTGGTTTATTATAACATTTTAGATGACTTCATTTGTGATTGTGGATGTCTAATTCAAATTATGTCATTTCTTTTTGTGCTTGGTACATTCCAACCATGAAAAATAAAATTAGCATTTAAGAAATAACTCAAGAAAGAGACTCCTCTTTCTTGCCCCAGTGAGCTGGGTAATTCTTGCAAATTAGTCTTTTGGCCTGAGTGCTTTAGATAATTATTTAAGTTCTCTACTTTAGGTCAAATATTCAGATACTGTTCAACATTAAGCACACTATAACTAATTTATCTTTTTCTTTAGTAAATTGATCAAGTATTGAGTGAAATAGTGTATTTTAACTATGGATTGCATCATATATTCTTTAATTGTTCAGAATAGTGTCTATAAGTTAATGACGTCTTTTTTATTATTATTTTCATATTTGATGGATTAAGAAAGATTTGTTGAATCAGAGAATTTTGGATAAACATTGAAACAAGTTTCTAATCAGAATGAAATTTGAGCTATTCATTATTCAATATCTATAAACCAGTCATCACATTACTTTCAAATATGGGGAAACAGTGAATATATTGTTTTCTTCAATAAGGATGTTTTTGTATTTTTCTGTAATTAAAATTTTCTTTCTTTTCTCAGTTGTAGTTTTTAACTTATGTGTTAACACTGAGAAACAATTTCCACTTTGTAGATTTTCATTTATGAAAATAAACTAAAAGTAGGATATTATAATAGTTTTTTTATTAACATAAAAAAGTTTTAGTAGCTATTGCAATTTAGAATTTATTGTGTTTTAAATTAATATATTCATGTTTTTGTGATTTTTTTTTTAACAGTGAATGACTTCAGATCCTGCTGTGGATATAGATTTTTGCTGCAAGGAAATAACAGTAAGTGTTTATGTATATGTAATAACTTTTAAAAAACTTCAACATCTCAATATTTAGTATTCCATTAATGCTTAAATTTATGAGAAAGTTAATATGATTACTTAAAATTTAGCCTGCCATGCCATTTATCGTTTTTATAAAATTCATTCACTTTAAAAAATTTTCCCATAAAATTCTATCAAATTAAAGTCAAATCACTTTATTTTAGTTTTTAATTTTTTTAAGTAAAGTCATTTTTATATTAAAGGAAAATAAGCCATGACAAAATCTTTCCATTTTTTCCCAGGGTTTAAGTTAGTTTTGGTATTTAAATTTCACTTTCTGCATTTTCAACCATTGAGTTTTCTCTTTGATTATCTTATTTACCCAGATTCTCAGTTTCTCATGGTCAATTATTTGCTGATTGATCAAATTTTGGATTGAGGAACATGTTTTTTACATGATTTTTTAGAGCCATTAATATCTTTATTGAGGTTGCACGTTAAGTGGTTTTTATAAAAAATAAATTATTTTAAAGTTGAAAGGTGAGAGCATCTTTCCACCAATTGATTTTAAATGGTAAACAAATTAGGATGATATGGATTTTTAACTCTTCTGCAATGTAATTTTCATAGTGGTTAATCCTATGTTTATTTCAAATGTGAACATAAGTAACTTTGTTTTACCCATTCTCCTGGGTTATCTGTGTCCCTTTTCTTTACATTAATGTAATTACTTGAGAATTATCTCTATTCCAAATTGAATAGGAGAATATCAGCATGCTGCAGGCTCTTTGCTCATCCAGGAATTAAAGTAATTTAAGATATGAGTTGTTAAGTGGAAACTATTTGTAAGGTGAATACGGAATTCACTTCACTTGCAGAGGCATCTCTTTCTCTGAAACTTTTAGAGACAAAAGTGCTAACTTCTGAATTCTGAATTTTCCAAACACTTCCAATTACTGTTTTTTATCTACTCAAATAGATTTCTGGTGTGTGTCCAATCTGGACTGTGCTCTGGTTTGTATTCCTTACTTGTACTATTTCTTGACTGTTTTCCTGACTCAACAGTTCAACTATTTATCAATCCTCCTCTACAGTGAGCTCTGGTTTAAAATGCCCTCCCAGGGCAATGAAAGTGTCATCTTTCCTGAATGCAAAATTCGTTACTGTTATACAATAGAATAGAAAACGATTGTTATAGTTATAAAAATGCTCAAACATGGCTCATGAAAAGATATGCTGTATTTAAAATAAATTATTAATTTTCTTTTAATTTTGAGGAATCCAGCTTTGCTTTTTATACTTTGGTAGATAAAGACATTGGTGAATAAAATAGACGAATATTGGTGAATAAGAAGGGATTAACTGGTGTTAGTTTTGTGTGATAACCTAAATATGACATAAAATTTTTGGTGAAATACTATTTCTCTGTCCTAACATGTATAGGGAGAAGGAAAAAGAGCAGAGAAAATGTCATCATAAGCAAGAACATAAGGATCATTTTTCTTATACATTAACCAAATGGTAAACACTAGTTCAGGACTGAGTCATTTATAAGTAACATTGTGACAAATTTATTTGAATCTATTTCTTAGTAGATGTTTTTAGTATGTTTTCATTTTCAAATAATGTTTACATATTTTATAGAAACAATCAAATATAAATATGTTTATTCAAGTATGATATGCATAGGAATATGTATAAAAATATAGGTATACAGGCACACATACACATATATATTTTTTTTCAAAACTGTACTTTCCTGGGATCCCAAACTAGAAAACTTGGAATATGCACACAGAATTTTATTTATCTTTGGATTGTTCTAATTTTATTTTATTTCTAAAATGCTCACCCTTAGTCTGTTTTTATTTTGTCATTTATTCATGGATTTAACAACTTGAGAAGTGAGGTGCATGGTGTTAGCCTCTAGAGATATGTAGAGAAAAGTTCTTGTGTTCCAGATGCTCACACACAGCTAGAGAAATGTGAATATTTGACAAAGAATCTCCATTCATTTGGATGGGGCTGTGTTACAAGTCAGATATAGCATCTAGAAAGTGGAGGTGAGCAACCACTTCCTCCTTGGGTGCTAAAGCAGGACTTTCAGAGAAGATATTTTTTTAAGCCACTGTGAGTACAGGTGTTATGGTTTAGATGTGAGGTGTTCCCCAGAACCTCACATGTGAGACAATGCAAGAAGGTTCAGAGGAGCAATGATAGGGTTGTGAGAGTTTAACCTAATCAGTGAATTGATCTCTGATGGGTTTGAGTGATAACTGGAGGCAGGTGGGGTATGCCAGGAAGAAATGGTTCACTGGGGGGTGTGGCTATGGGTACATATTTTGTGTATGGCCAGTGGAGTCTCCCTCTGTTTCCTGATCACTGTAATGTGACCTGCTTCACTCCTCCATCCTCTCCTGCCATGATGTTCAGCCTCACCTTGGGTCCCAAGAAATGGAGCCAAACTTCTATGGACTTAGACCTCTGAAACCGTAAGCCCTCAAATAAACTTTTCTTTCTCTACAATTGTGCTGCTCAGATCCTTTAGTCACAGCAGCAAAAAGCTGATTAAAACAATTTGTAACCGAAATGGTGTTGTCGTTGTGGGGGGGGGTATGTATGTGTGGTTCAAGGTGGAGGTAGATGGCTCAAAGATCAAAAAGTCTGCAGTAATTATTTCAGACTTTATAGGAGGGGAAGACCTGACATCCAGTATGTAGCAAGATCAAGATGAGAGGAGAGCATTATATGCTCAGGGCACAAAGAATAAATGTCACAGAGTAGTAAGAAAGAACAAGAGCCTAAAATTATATCTGCAGCTTTACTGAGGACTTTGCATTTTTTTTCATTTCTTCCCAGAAAAATAAAAGACAGCCCTAACAGATTTTATAACAGTCAGGAACAGTGGAATTGCATGTGGGAAACATTAATTGAACAGTGGTTTTGAAAAAAGGTTAAGGGAAGGTAGACAGAGAGCTGCAGACATAGAGAAAACCCAGTTAGAAAACTGCAATAATAATTCCAAAAAGCCAACACTGATAGACTGACCAAAGGTAGTGACTGTGGGGGTGGAATAGAAAGGCTTAAAAACTTTAGCTTTAAGGAACCATGGAGACCAGATTATTTATTCGAGGTTATCTGTCCTGTTTGAAGAAGCAAACTACAGGATAATTATTGATTGAAATGCCTTTGAAAATGAGAGTAGGTCGAAGGAGAAGAAAGGCTAATTTTAAAATAAATAGTCATAAGAGAAGAAAGATTTAATTCAATTTGGGGCACTGCGTGCCTCCTCAGTCCCTGGAGGTACCAATGGTGGTTGTGGATCCCAGAACCCAGGCCGAACCAGTTGGCTATATTGGCTGTGATCATTAGTTCTATCTCCTGTAATATACTGTCCAATATGGTAGCACTAGCCTCATGTGGCTATTAAAATTAAAATTATATAAATACAGAAATGTAATGTCCCACTTGTACCATCACATTTCAAATACTTAATAGCCAAATGTGGTGAGTGGCTACCCTCCTTGGAAATCATAGATATTGTCAAGTCACTCTAGACCACGATGTTCTAGAGTACTAATAAGACATTTTTGATTCACAAAAAAATACCTACAACTAAGAGTATTTTGACATGTATGCTTTTCTAACATTTTTGGAAATACAGAGATTAAACAATCATGTTGTTATTTTATTATCAGTCTGGTAAATATCATTTGAATTTAATATAATGGAAAAATTTGATGGGCCCACATTAATGATTCAAAGATTTTTTTCATCAGTAATGGGCATAACTAAAAAGCTACCATGGTTGTTATAGAATAACTGACAAAAAATAAATCATATGGTAACAAATCAAAGGGTCTGCTGAAGGGTAAGATGATTTTCATAAAACATCTTTTAAATGCTTTTTAAGAATCACAATTTCTATTTTAAAGTCTTTACTAAAACTGATTGATACCAATTCTCACTAAAGGATGATAAAATTTAGAATAATAGAATCTTATTAGTGTCTTAAAAATATATAGTATAGTTCACTCCCCTGACCTCTCAAAACATATGAAACACAAAAGAAATCTAAAAAGCCAGACTTTTGATAACGACATTACCAAATTATGGAATATATTATATCTCAGAACTATACTTTGATCTTGTAGGGAAAAGTAAACTTGCTCTCTGTTTTAATTGCATGCAACCTGGGTTCATTAATTGTGGTCTACAGGTTAAAGGATGTTTCTTACCTTATGGCTTCTTAATTATAAACATGATATTTAATCTTCTTTTGTCATTATCTGCAGATGAGATATTGGGTGGGATTAGGCGCAAATAATATAGAACAGGAAGTGGTAAATAGCCAAAGTTCATCTCTAACTCAAGTCTTGCCTTATTTATTTATTTTTTAAAATAAAACCTCCATCATGATATTATTTACTAGTTGTAAATAGTGGATCTGGGAGCTTGTCTCACACTGTATAATTTTAAATATTTCTCATCATTTATAGGCTTAAGTCTACATGGTACTATAACTTATTGATGAAGAAGAAAGCTTATCAGTACTTTATCCTAATAAAACCTTAATATTAGAAATGCATTTCAATTTCTTTCAATCAAATATAGCTTCATGATTGGTCTTCTCATTGACATACTTTTCTTCTTATAAAAATTAATATAAGGCATCACTTTTTTAAAAATATCACTTTTTTTTCTCCTCAAAATCCTTCAAGTTGTACATTCAGTCTGCAAAATATAATTTTACCTTTAGCCTAGTATCCAAGTTGGTCATGCTGGCTTTAACTTCAGCCTCTTGAGTCTCTGGGATTCCAGGTGTGCATCACCCTGCCCAACTAAAAATATGAATTTTAAGAGTACCTTCTTCAACTTACTAGTCAACTGGTGGTTTATAATAGATACATACAATGCATTTTACTCACCCAATTCAAAGAAATATAGCTTTCATTAAAAGTTTTACATCTTTAGTCTGTTTTGTAAATTTTAGAACATAAGCAATGAATTTATTAATAGTGCCTATCCGAGGCTGAAGTTTCTCTTATGAAGAGTATAGTTAGGCATAATTGAATATATGCTAGGTAAGCATTGTGTTGCCTTCCTACTTCTAAGGTGGAGGATGGAAGTACAATAAGCTCAGGTGATAATGATGCAGTGTGAGTTACATCAGCCAGTTGACAAATGATGCAAGCTCAATGTCAAGGTCATATCAACAAGGCTTTCACTAACCAGTCACATCTAAAGCTTCAAAAAGCTCTACTTCCTGTATCTTGGAAAGTTGTTTTTCCTTCATATTGACTTAGTATCTATGAGAAAATAATTTAATAATAAAGTTCTATTTTTATTCAACAATAACAAAAGCAACAACAAAAAATACTTCTTGCATTTCTCATAACCATTACTTCCAACATGCTCATATATCTCTCAACAGTACAGTATGTTTTGATCCAAATGTTTATAGACTTCAGCATGGTATAATAAAAATCTAAAATTATTAAGTGGAATATAAGTAACAAAGATGCACTGTAAAGTTCTAAAACTGAAAAAGTTATTTTCTTCTTTAAACTAATTTTTGATGTCTTCTGAATTAGTTTCTTAGTCATTTTTTTGAATTTATGGAAAAAATTTATCTAATATGTAGCTCAGCTCCAAGATTCTGTTTCTTAACCTATAAAAATAAGAGGTTGCCTTTGGCATATTAAAATTAACTAAGATGGTGAAAATTAAAACATACTAGCTTCCCTTAAGCAGGCAAACCATATTTATGCTTTAATATTTTTATTAAGTGCTTTTATTTTTTACTTTTTGGTGCTGGGAATTTGAACCCAGAGTCTAACACATGCTACCACTGATACATGTACCCCTAGTCCTAGAGCATATATGTAGATTTTTTTTTAGAAAAAGGGGTCTCTTCAAAGATTAGGAAGACATTGTGAAACTAATAATTAGTTCATACATAATTATCTTTCCATGAACAAAGGCACCAGGCATACTGAATCAAGATAGTGAAGAAATCCGCTTATTATTTGCTTCTTAGTTTGTATCAGGTAATCTTTTAAAATTGCATGTGAAACATAGTTTATGCAGAAAACTTTTGTAAGTTTGTTTCATTTGTTGAAAATATACATGTAATAAGATGATAAAAGTAACAGATTTTATATACAATGGATAAGTGCTTTTAAGTGAAATACTGAGTTTAGAAGGAAGAGTGAACAAATGTTTGATGATGATTCTAAGTATTTGGTGTAAAATTGTTGAGTCTTTCTAGTTATAAACAGTTGTTTGTCCAAGTCTATCAGCACATGCAGTCAGAAAAGAATGGAAGAAAGTCATAATCAATCTGTGATTTTGTATCAACCCAAGACAAATGGCAGATCTGAAATATCTTTTCTTATACAGGGCTTATGGTACAAATATATATATTTTCATCACTTCAGTGATAATGAAAACTGACTTTGTGACCTCAAGTAATCTTTCAACAATATTTCCATGGAAGGCTAGGAAATTGCAACTTACATAGAACAGGTTCAATTTCTCACATTTTTTCTTTTATTTATTTTTATAGAATGGATTCAGTTATGCTATTTTGCATTCTTATTTAAATTTTTTACCTGAGAATGAGGTCCCGGTTTTGGAATGTTACATATCCTATATGAAATTTAGCCATCTCCTCTATCGGCTTGACCTTCCACTATTCTGTATATTTACTAGCTGGACATTTCACCTGTTTCTTGTAGTTTAGTAAAGCTATAAATAGGAAGAAGTGGAAAGATTATCCAATCAAAATGCAGAATATGGATAAAGGTCAAGGTGGTGGGGCATGCAATTCTAATTCCTAGTATACATCAGACAATAAAAATCTGACACCCCATTCTTGTGGCAAAATTGTAATAACACTATTGAAAATACTGTGCAAATTATTTTCATTGAGGACCATAGGGTTGAAATAGAGTAATAGTATTTGTCCAGTTTCATTAGACTCTTAGAATTCTACCTTAATGCTCATGAGAAAGAAGCCATACATACAAAATATAAAAAACAACAAATATATATTTCAAATTTCCAGATTTTTATGTTTCTTCTTTATTCACCAATGAATTACAGACTGAATTATACACAGGAATAAATAAGGAGGCATATGTGTGATAAATTATAGAGACTTACAAATTAAGGTTTGAAACAAATTATAGTGTGGCAAAACTTTTTGATAATGTAGTAAGTTAATTTTCCTTTTCATCTAAATTCTAATACAGATATGTATTGGCATTTGTGGTAAAAGACTGTGGAATATGGCAGGTTGAATAATCATTCCACAAAAGATATCTATATCCTACTACCTGGATTTTATGCTAGCTACCACCTATGATTGATACAAGATCTTTGCAAGTATGATTAAGTTAAGGCTCCTGACATAGAATAACCACGATTATCCATGTGGACCTTAATGAAATTGAATAGCATTGTAAAAGAGAAACAGATATATTTCTTCTGTGTGTTTACAAATAAACACATAGAAGAGAAGGCAATGTGACCATAGAGTCAGAGATCAGAGAGAGATGACTACAAGTCAAGTCATGTCAGCAGCCTTCACCAGAATCTGGAAGAGGCAAGAAATGGCTCTGAAGAGGCCGCGGCACTGGTGACAAGTTGATATTAACCTAGTGACAGTGATTTCTGATTTCCAGTCTCAAGAATAAATATGTTATTTTAAGACACCAGATTTATAGTTATTTGTTACAACAATCATGGGAAATCAGTGAATGGTAAGAGCAGAGTGCTTAGTGTATTTTTGTTGAAAGCAATATGCTTTTAATTCCACAAAGATAATTTTTTAAGTCAAATCACAGCTGGTCGATCTGTAGAGGAATTTACAGTCACACAGGGGTGCTGTTGGTACCCGAGTCTAGCTTACCTCAAAAGAGTTCATCTCAAACTTTTCACAGTTAATGAAAATCACAAAATGTCATTCCTTATGGTTGGTACATTTTCAGTTTAATCTTCACTAATGACACAACTTTATCAATTCAAACTCAAACATTTCTGCTTGTCCTACTATGTGTTGTTATTGTTTTTTTTTTTCTTTTGGATGTTATTCAATACCTAAGAATACCATGTCCTGAGGTTCACTAATCATACTTCAAGGAATGAGGACAGGAATGAAAAAGCTAAAATGTGCTGTGGTTGGCTAATGGACCAAATCTTCTTATTTCTTAATTTTCCCAAGTATTTAAAGTTTGGGGTAAGAGCTATATCAAAAATCTCTTGCAGCTCCATTTATCTGAAAATATCATAATTTAATCCTTCTTTAAGGCTGAGTAATATTCCATTGTGTATATATGCCACATTTTCTTTATCCATTCATCTGTGGAAGGGCACCTAGGTTGGTTCCATAGTTTGCATTTTGTGAATTGAGGTGCTATAAACATTGATGTTGTCGTGTCACTGAAGTATGCTGATTTTACGTCCCTTGGGTATAAACCAAGGAGTTGGACAGCTGGATCAAATGGTGATTTCATTCCAAACTTTATGAGGAATCTCCATACTGCTTTTCATGATGGTTGCACCAATTTGCAGTTCTACCAGCAATGTATGAGTGTAACTTTTCGTGCCATATCCATGCCAACATTTATTGTTGCTTGTATTCTTGATGATTGCCATTCTGATTGGAGTGGGATGTAATCTCTGTGTAGTTCTGATTTGCATTTCTCTCATTGCTAGAGATGTGAAAATTTTTTTCATCTATTTTTTGCTCAATTGTATTTCTTCTTCTGTGAACTATCTGTTCAGTTCCTTATCCCATTTATTGATTGATTTATTTGGTTTCTTTGGAGTTAAGTTTTTTGAGTGCTTTGTATATCCTGAAGATTAATGTCTATCTGAGGTGCATGTGGTAAAGATTTTTTTCTCTTCAAGTTATTGTTTCCTTTGCTAACAGGAAGCTATTTTGTTTGAATCTCCCCCATTTATTGATTCTTAATTTTACGTCTTGTGCTTTAGGAGTCTTGTTAAAGAAGTCAGTTCCTAAGCTGACATGGTGAAGATTTGGGCCTACTTTTTCTTGTATTAGGCTCAGGGTCTCTGTTCTAATAATACCTAACGCTTTGATCCACTTTGAGTTAAATTTTCTACAAGGTGAGAGATAGTGATTTCATTTCATTTTGCTACATATAAATTTCCAATTTTATCAGCATCATTTGTTGAAGAGGCTATCTTTTCTCCAATTAATGTTTTTGGTGCCTTTGTCTAGTATGAGATAACTGTATTTATTTAAGTTTGTCTCTGGGTCTTCTATTCTGTAACATTGGTGTATGTCTGTTTTGATGACAATACCATGCTATTTTTCTTTCTATGGCTCAGTAGTAGAATTGAAGTTCTGGTATTGTGATGCATCATATGTCACCTTTCTTGATAATGATTGCTTTGTCTACCCTGGGTCTCTTATTTTTCCAAATGAATTTCATGATTGCTGTTCCTATGAAGTATTTTATTGGGATTTTTAATAAGAAAATATCATGTAAGCAAAATAAGTCATTTATATATAATGTGTCAAAATACATACTGTCATATATAACTAATTAGAACAAATAAAAAACAAATTTAAAAATCTCTTCCAATGATTCTGTATATTTAGTTTGAAGAAGAGAAAAAATGAAGAAATATCAAAATATAGGTAATATCAAAGAAGGTAAGCCAGGTGGCATATTTTAGTGAGAATAATGAATAATATAAAGCTCTGTGTTTCTGAAACAGGAAAGTTTACAACATTAATTTTGAAGGATAAGGACCAGATAAAATAGAAAGTTGCCCAAAATAGAATTTCACAATACTTTAAAAAAAATTAACCATCAGTCTCCTTGCCCATAAGCCAGAGTTACAATTTGCAACCAGAAAATAAATATAGACAGAATGCAGAGAAGATTTATAGACTGGCCACTGGAAAAACCTAAGTTAGGAGCATGGAGAGAAGAGAAATAGAAAAGGAGACAGAAAAAGAAGAGAAGAGAGAAGTAGTAAGAAAACTAAGAAAATATGTCATCCTGAAATTCCAATCAAGCAAACTTCCATGAGGGTCAAGTGAGATGAGGAGTCAAAAGTAATCAATTAAAAATTATTAAGATGAAAGTCACTGGTGATCTTCACAGAAAACAATGTCAGAAACGTATTCTGATTGATGTGTTACTTTATCGTAAAACAAACTTTTTTTACAAAGTATTTGTATTGCTTAGTTCCATGAGTTTCATAAATACTCCAAGAAATTTGATGGAATGTCCTCAATTAAGTTTAAGGTGTATCTCTCTTCCAAAGACCCTTGTGCCTAAAGTTACACTTAACAGCTAGAGGGAGAATAAGAAAAAAAGAAAAATTATAAACAATTAGGTCTGACAATTTTCCTAGTGAGTTTTCTTATAAAGAGAAAAAGAGAAATGGGGCAGTGACTGGAGAAAAATTATGAGTCATTATTATTACTGTGTGTATATATGTGACTACATGACCAATGTGATTCTGCAACCTGTACACTCAGAAAAATGAGAAATTTTATCCCATCTGATTTAAATGTATGATATGTCAAGGTCATTGTACTGTCGTGTGTAACTAATTAAAACAACAAAAAAATTAAAAAGAAAAAGAAATACTGTTTGTTAATGGGAGTAATAGAGGATGATGATGATAATGGTCTGGTAAAAATGGGGGAAAAATGTTGATCCTGAAGAGATCGTGAAGGGAGAATTTATGGAGAATGTTTTAAGAAAGAAAAATGGGAGTAGTTCAAGGGCACCATTGCTGGTAGTTGAGCAAAAGTGGGGAATGCATCAACTCTTTAACTATAATAACAATAACCACGAGTTATGGAGGGAATGTTGTTGGAGGGAAGTACAGTGGTACTAGAAGCTAAAATATTTTTAAAATGAGTTAGAGTGATCTAAACATCGGTGGAGAATTCCCCCTAAAAGGGTAGAGGAGGGATTGTCTAAAGATTAACAGCTAACACTTTCCAGGAAGGAGGAAGGAAAATGACTTAGAAGAGTCAAATGAATGAGGAGGATGCCCAGGTTATTTAGAAGACAAGTGATGTAAGATATGTAGAGGCCAGGGGAACTCACAGTACAGCTTAAGGCTCCAGGGGAAGCAGTGCCTACAAGAAAGAGTGAGAGAATATAGAGAGCTATCAGAAAAGAAGATGAGGAACCCTTAATTTTGCTAATAATTTGCCCATGAGTTCGAGGATAGTCATTGGAAGACTTTCAGGAGTAGGAGACAGATAGAAGGTAAGGTCCATTGAAGGGAACTGATCCAGATGTCCTAGGTTTGGGTGATGACTAATGAATGATAGAGGGCCTGATGAAATTCATCCCCCTCCATTCTAAGGTAGTTGCTGGCTGTGGGTTATGGGTTGGGGAGAATAAGAGGAGTTACAAAGAGGATGCAGGGTGCTGGGGCTCCTACCTGATTATTGCTGGATAGGCAGAGGCCTCTTCTGGTGCTACCTTGCTGTGAGCTCATCAAACTCCTAAGATCCCTATTATTTGTAGTTAAGATGGAAATGGAAGTCAACAGAAGATTCTTGAACCTCAAATTTTGGGGGTCCTATTTTGACCCTACTCACATAAGGAGAAGGAATCATCTTTACTAAGTGTAGATGATTAATATCATAAGTAATGTATTTAAATGCAAAGCCATTGAGAGGATTGTCTAATTGATCCTATTATATTGGGGCCATGAAATTACAGCCCTTATGCTGTCATGATAGCAGCTTGAGTAGATAAACATGATTTCCTCACAGTCATTATGTCAGAACCTCAGCATGACCAGACGGTCCTATGTAGAGTTAAATAGGTTCATCATTTATTTTCAAAATATTTAATTTAGGTACAAAATCAAAATGAGAGATTGTAAACATCTTGTCAGGTTATGATGCAAAAGAGCAATTAAGGTGAGAAAGTTTACAAAAGGAAGTTTTCAATGGGCAGAGAGAATTAGTCACCAGTAATGGGGCACAGAAGTGGAATATTACTGAGTCAGATCAGTGTAGCTGGATGGTTCTTGTTCACTGTGGTGTTACTGCTATATTAGAAGATAGGTGTGAATAGGAAACTAGATTATCAGCAGTGCTTTTCAGATTACATTATACTGAAAACTAATGGAAAGTTACATACTGATGCACATTTTTAATATGAAGGATTTCCAAGTTCCAAGATACCTTCCATTCTACTTTATTTAGTACAGACCATTTAAATTTTTCATTAAAGTACTTACAAGCTAAATATTAACATGCTTCTAATTTTCACTAGGACTACAGTGTTTGCATTTGCAAAACTTTCATAGTTTCTAATTAGTTATGTAGACAAAGAAATGAAAAACTGATTAACAAAACAAAATTCAGAAAGTATAAATTCACAACTTTGAGAACTGAATAGAAAAGTAACTAAGAAGAAAATAGAACTGAAGTCTTTCTCAAAGTAAGTAGTTGAAAGGCAGTTAATATTGAATGATAATTAACATGCCTTTGCTGTCAACAAATTATTGATAATATGTAAAGTCAAAATGCAGTCCTGAGATGTTAAATGTGGTATCCCACTATGCATTTCTTTGCCCTCTCCTCAAGTAAAATTGTGAAGAAAATCAAGAAAGAACAGGCAGAAATCTGGTGTTGCTTATTGTAAAATAGTGATCACTAAAATAATTAATTTAAAATACTTTTCCAAGATTATATAAACTCATAGTGATATCAAATCTCAGATTGAGAAAGCACCACATGAATCATATATAAATATGCAAACAATGTTTTAGAATATGCATATGACTGAGTATACATTTAATATTTTCACATTTCAATATTAAAGGCAATGTTATATTTAGCATTCCAAAAGTATATTTATAAAATTGCCTCAATTTTTTAAAAAGTATGCAGTGTATAATTAAATAAGTATATATTTAGTTAATATATTTATAGTGTAGCCAATCAGAATGTTTATATAATAGTACACCAGTAACATGCTTATCCATGTTCCTGTTTGATTTTAAATGAAAATAAAATAGTTTATAATAAGTAGACTTTTAGATTTTTCCCTTATTCCTTTTGAGACCATAAAAGATAAAACAGGTCCTTTCCTAATTTTCTATGTTGCAATTATCAGCCTGAGGTTAAGTTTAATATAGAATCTGGAATTAAAAGAGCCCAAAACATGAATGTCCTGCAGATCTGAGGCAGATGGGGAGAATAGGTAAAAATAACATAATCCATTGTAAGACAAGTCATCTTGTAACAAGAATGTCAAAAACAGGTCAGATCCTAATTCAGTTCCACTCATGAGAGATCTGCACCTAGGTGAGGACCTGTAACCAGAAAAAACAAGCAGAGGTGGGACTATTATATAAAACTGTTACTAAGAAAAGGGAATCACCTCCTATATCTCATAATTCACATGACCCTTGAAGAGACAGAGCTGCCTGAACATTGCTTTTTCTTATATTCTATCTACTTCTAGATACCTATTGACACCTTAGAGGGAAAATTTCTTTGACTCTCTGTTTCTGAAAAACTATGAATTTCCTTGATCTTTTTATTTAAAATGACATATATCCTTTTATGATTTCTTCACAATGTAGTTTCTCATGCCAAAGCAATATGGCAGAAATTAAGATGAAGAATGGGTATTGTTATAGTATTCACTCTAACTCCTAAGTATGACCAGGTAGAAAAGTAGTGTAACTCTAAAGAAGGAAGATTAATTTGCTGGTTACTTCAGCCTCAGGACCCACAGCCACATATCCTTGCTTTGTCTGTGTGAGTGGTATTGGCTTACCTGGAAATGGTACATCCTGCCCTCATGTGATGGAAGTCAAGGATTGAAGTATGGCTGAAGTGGAGGCTACACCAAGCTGCTAAAATTTTAATAATCACAAAAGATCCATCAACTCAAAGACATCTAATTTTTGTTACCAAATAACCCATAAGATATGTATATGTGTATTGGAATTAAAGAGATTTTTAAAAGATAGTTAGAGAAAAAAGTTAGAACCTGTGATGTTTGTACATAAAATATAAAAACAATGACAAGTTCATCTCTGTGAAATTTTGCCTTTAATTTGTAGCATAAATAAGATACAGATAGATTACTCATTGGTATTCCTTAATAGACAGATAAAATGCTAAATGAGAGCAAAAAATGGAATTGGCAATACCATAAAAATGAGAAAGCAACTGTGAGCTCTTTTTTGGATCAATGTAATTTACATCCATTAAAATCACTCAGTGTGATAAGCTAGCCATTTTCAATACAAAGGACAAATTGTTAAAATACTGTCATACTCTTGCCTAGTTAGGTAATCAGTTCCTTATAGTGAAGATACAAATAGCATCCTAGATTTGAATAAATATCAGACTTTGTACCTTTTGTAAGTAGCAATAATGCATGGTTCCAAGGGTTAATTCTTGGATGGTCTTGCCTATTCACTGACATATATGGTCTAGAATCCAGTTTCAGTAAGTACGTTTCATGAGAGGTTGGGCAAAAGAATATGATTAATATGGATTCATCCTGGGTAGTGAATGATTTAAAAACTCATTTTTGACTTCAGTGAATCAGAATGGATATATGTTTATAAGGCAAACTCAGCATCTGGCAATTGAATTTCCTTTTGTAAATATAACTTTAGACAGTAAGTACAACTTTTTATCAATGGTTCAACAAAAAAAATCTTTATAAGAGCAAAAAGACAGAATTGAAAACCTCATGGTTCATTCAACTCTATGTGCTAATGGCTAGGGGTTCCTGGTAAACCTTGTTTTGAACTTACACATTTACATCCAATACTATGTAGGTATTTCTATTACCTCCATGGTGCAGAACATTTCAAGACTCCTTGACCATAACAGAAAAGACTGCTATATAAAAGCAGAGCCTCTCCCTTCATTTCATTGGCTAATTTTTCTTTCCTATGACACCCTTGAATTTTCCTTTGAAAATAGCTGACCAATTTTTGTGACTTTAATTAAAGGAAAATTCCAACATTTGCACAGGGCAGGAAAGCAGTATCATCTGCTTTAAGCATGTTCATTCATCCATCCCTTCATTCACTTGTCAGTGATGAGACATATTGATTGACATACTGGATATTACACAGTATGCCATTTTCATGTAATAAAAATCAGACTTGAATGAGCCACAAATCACTTTCAAAGATGTTCAACTTCTTTGAAAGTATTTTTTTTTCTGATTTTAATACAGCAAATATTTTTAACTTTAGATCAAACTTCATCAAATATAGCAACATGTAAAGCAGGTTGAAGTTTTTTTTTTTGGTTATGGTGATAAATACTACAGCTACAATTAAAAGTTAAAAACAAAGTTGACTTGAGAAATTTTCATTGTTCTCAAATTTGACATCTCTGGAAGATATTTTAAGTAGAAAATAAATAAAATAGTATCTTGAAGCATTATTCTTAAAAATTTTTATGACTCAAATAAGTAGTATGAACACACTACCCAAATACAGTCTTACTGAATAATATGGTCCTAACCTCAACTATTGACTCACCTCTATTCACAAGTTTCTGCAAATACTTGTAAGTAGAAATTTTTATTAGAATTATAGTTTTCTGATCTCTTCCTGCAGAAAGTTCCAGTTAAATGTTGCTATGTTGATGTTTTATAATACATCTCTCTAATACTTGAAATCCTAAGATTTCACAACACCAAATCACTCTTGACTATTAGGAGAGCAATAGCAGGGACTCTGTCCATGGAGAGGGATAGGAGAAAAAATACAAACTAATACCAGACAGAGGGTGTGTGTATATGTGAGGAGGTCAAGAGTCAATGTGCAGAGACACATCATAATTTGACTCCTTGCACTTAGTGTGCTTTCCTGGTACACATATGTCTTTACTTATATTGATGCTGGCTACTGGATTTATTGAATTAGTATCAAACTCGAATTATCATTTCATGTTGCTTTTTTCAGTTCCATCTTTGCATTTGTAAATACTGTCTGGATTTTTTTTTTATCAGATCTTAATTTGAAGCTCATTGTTGAGGCAGTTGGCATTTTTTGAAAGGGTTACTATAAAATTAAACCCTCGAGGTAAGAGTGCTGACATCTAAATCAGAAAGGCAAAAGCAAAAACTTCACACATAAAGCATTAAAAAAAATTACAGTATTTGTACATAGGGTTGCCATATTTATCCAGTAAAAATACTTGTCTATAGGACACACTTACACAAAAAAGGTTTTCATTGTTCATCTGAAAACAAAATTTATGTGAGCATCCTGAATGCCCTTTGGCAGCCCTAAGTAGGCCTAAATGAAATACAAAATTAATATGGCTGTGCAGTACACATAGCTACCAAAAATGAAATTATTAATTCATCAGTATGAGCTAATTTTTATATATTGAATTATCCCTCAAACTTAAAGGGTTGTATGCATCAAAAGTAATTTATTGAATAGTTACAGTATGACGTTAACTGCCTTAAATTGCTTTCAGTGACAGAAAGGAGGCCAGGGCTTATTCCCAGGAAGCCTTCCATATTTAACTAGAAAATCATATTAAGTGCCACATTTTAAGTAAATACTGTTTAGCCTACAGTTTGAAAAATGTGGTTCCATTATTGGAAATGATTAGAAAATAATTTAGAATAATAATCAGAGGAGTGGTATGGACAATTTAAATTTTTTTTCTCTCATCCTTTATTTTCTAATTTCTCTACTTTTAAAAATACTTTGAAAAAGCAAAGGTATGGTGGTGCATGTCGAATCCTAGCAACTTGGAGGGCAAGGGTAGAGGATTGTGAGTTTAAGAATGGCCTGGGCAACTGTCTCAAAGTAAAATTTTAAAACTAAATAAAAAGAGAAAAGAAGTTACATGTCAACTATTGTAGCTCAGTCTGTTGCAGCAAATACCATGGACTTAGTGGCTAGAGTAACAGATAGCTATTTCTCATAGTTCTGGAGTCTAAGTCTAAGATCAAGGTACCTGTGAATGCTACTCCAGTTGAGGACCCTCCTCCTGGTGTACACAGTTGCTCTCTTGCTGTGACCCCATGGCAGGAGAGGAGGCTGTGGAGTCTCTTCCTTTTTCTATGCAGGCACTGATCCCATGGTGAGGGCTCCACCCTCAAGACCTCATCCATACCAAATTACCTCCCAAAGGCCTCCCTCTTAAATATCATCACACTGGGAGTTCGGAAAGTTTGAATTTGACAGGGACATAAATTCAGTCCTTCACACAAACCAATATCATTTGGACTGAAGATGTTAATCATGATCATCCTTGTTCACACAACACTATCTTCCAAAGGAACTTTGGGTACAACAGACCCCTTTGTCTTCCATGAAATCTGTGCATTATTTCTTCAGAAACACTCTTCACCTCAAGTGGTTTATCATATTTTTCTACCCCTGTCCTGTTTATTTCACTTTTAGAATTACATGGTCAAAGAACGATACTAAGAAAGTGATTGGAAAAGCATTTGTGCATTATGACTAGATCTGGTTCACTCCTGTATTCTGTTCTATTATCACATCATTATTGCCTTGAAGAGAGCATGTGGCAGAGAGGAAAAAACTCATAGCGATATGCAATCCAGCTATGTATATGTTATCTGTCTTCATATTGGGTTAAAAATAAGTTCCTGATCAGATTTAAACATTGAGAAATATGTTAACCTATACCCAGGTGCATATAAAGTCTATTTTTTATTTGAACACATATGTATTTTTTTCTTGGTAGGAACAGGATTTGAAGACTCATTTAATAACTATGTGGGAGAAGTGAGCTTAATTTAAATTAAAAATAAATATTTGATAAGATTATTAGTTTTCTCACATTGAAGGAATTGAACAAAAATAGAATTTATAATTAAATAGATTCATACAAAAATAAAAATATTTAGTAACATTTAATACCTGACTTATATAACATGGTAGTAGAATGAAAAAAGACAAAATGCAAATAGGTAAATATATTTTATTAATAAAATGCTATTTTAGCATAAAAATGCATATATTATTTAATTTTAAAGAAAAATGATTATTATTTCTAGACAGTGCTTTTTTTCTTAAGTGATTTCTATAAAGAAATCTGTAAGAAGTTTATGAATATGTTTTCATAAGATTGCATAATTGAACCTTAGCTTTAAAATGTATTTAAGTTTATAGAGTTCTAATATATAATATATAATGGAGGGAAAAAAACAGCAGTTTTAAAGAAAACTGCTTTTTTCTGGTTTGATGTATTTCATTTATTGGAAATATACTTGAAAGTAAAATATTGAAGAATTTGCATTAGGAGTTGGAATGTAATTAGATTGAATTTTCCCCTTCATTAAGCATATGGACAAATCAGATGTGCATTTTCATCTCAAAAGTTTATTATAAGAAAAACACATAAATGTAATTATAAGCATTCTCATTAATTTATCTTTGATTTCTTGCCACTATGGATATATGTACAATTTCACATCCATGCAGGACATTATCTTGAATTGACTTTCTACCTCAGGGGATATGGATCATCATTATATTTGGAGGGTTTTCTGTCACTTACAGGCAAAAGTCCATAAAAATAACATTGATGTTTAGTCACCCAAATATTTGAAAACAAAGGTAGGTAATGAAGTGAGCAACTGTAGGCATCCTTTTGAAATTACTGATTAAGATTTATAATACATCATTATGAATTGCTTTTTAAATACCTGCTGTGGGCTTATGAGTTAGAGCTAGAGTACAACCAATTTAATAGATAATGAGGAGGATGCTACCTTTTAAATAAAGCCTTACAAATATTCAAAGAAGAATACCTAATAGCTTTTGTAAGATAACAGTTTACTTTTGGACATAAAATATACCCTCAACTTTGACCACAGTGTAACTTAACGTAATGGCAGGGCACAGGGTAGGTGATTGAAATATATACTGCAAGAAAAGTGACACGAACTTACAAAATGAACAAGTTTGTTACCAAGAACTGCTGTTGTGCTAATTTTATGAGTGTGAGTTCAAATGATCCATGTCTCATTAATATCAGGAATCCCTTTTTTCCTACTAACACTTCTTCTCATCAAAATACTTTCAACAAGAAATAGTTGATAGGCTAAATAAATAGGATCACTCTCTTAAAAAAAAAAAAAGAACTTATATTATTTTCAAATAAATACTCCTGTCAGGTTTTTTTTTGTGGCTGTGACCAAAATATATGATATAAATAATTTAAAGAAGAAAAAATTTTGTAATAGTTCATGGTTTCTGAGGTTTCTGTCCTTTGTTGACTAGTTGACTGGCTCCATTGCTGTGGATCTAAAGTAAGGCAGAACATCATGAAGAAAGAGATTGGCAAAGAAAAGCTCCTCTGCTCAGGGCCACCAGGAAAGAGGGAGGAAGGTGGGGGAGGGGCCATGGACAAGTTAGAGACCCCGAGCACATGTGCCCCCACCCTGACCAATTTCCTCCAGGCATGCCCCATATGCACCAAGTTTCCACCACCACCTGGAGTCCATTCATCTATGAATGGAAACTTTGATCAGGTGAGAGCCCTCATGATCCAGTTGCTTCCCAGAAAAATCACCTCTGAACATTGCTGCAGTGGGGACTAAACATTTAACACACAAGTCTTTGTGGGATACTTCATATTTAAACCATAATAGTACTCAAACAAGTATATAATTACAAAACACTGTGTGTGCTTTGTAGGAAAATGACAAGTTCTGTTAGGTGGTACCAGGACATTTGTATTTTTGTACCTCTAACAGAACAAATTGTCCTGATACCACCTATGTAAGAATTTCAAAAGCAACCCTCAAAATATTACCTATAATTCATAGCTTCCTATATACATTGGAGGAAAAACAAAACCAACATGCCAAGCACATGCCCCCAGTGCCCAATCTCCTCCAACCATGCCCCATATGCATGAAGTTTCCACCACTACCAGGAGTCCATTCAGCTATCGATGGATACCCTGATCAGGCATACATAGCATTATTTGGACATGTTTAATTCTGGGGAAAATAAAATGGGGAAGGAAGATAGAGTTTGACCTTACTGTAAGTACGAGTTTCTCTTCTTTAACACAATATCATACACTGAGTATATTATAAAGAAAAAAAATGTTATCTCGGTTCATGTTTTGGTACAAGGTTGAGGACCCACTTCTGATGATGGCCTTCTCCCACTGACAGTTCCAAGGTGGTACAGTACATCACAGGGCATGATACAAAGAGTGTGTTCACACATTTGTGTGATGAATATGTATTGCATGTGTGTGTTGGGGGGTCCTCCAGTCTCTCTCCCTCTTATAAAGTCACTAGTATCCAATCTACTGTGATGACTGTATCTAATCCTATTTACTTCCCAAAGACCCCACCTATAAACACTGTAGACAGATTAAATTCTGACCCTCTTAATACCTCTTAATACAGTGGGGATTGAATGTCAACACATGAACCCTTGAGGAGCACACTCAACCATATTCCACTCCTAGTCCTATATTTTGTAATCTATATAAGAAAACTGAAGCATAGATCACCAATTATTAATTTCTATTTAATGTAGACAATATCTATTATCTATTTAGCAAATTTCCTAGATAATTTTGTCACATTCGGATTCCTTTTTTACAAAATAATATTGTTTGGGCTGAAACTTGAAGGGTAAATAAAGAGGATGTACATGAAGAAGAGCTGAGGGTCAAGGGAGAAATTAGAGGGCAGATACACAGAAGAAGGAGTCTGTTAGGAACATGGCACAACTTACATGTATTTAGAAATCTACACATGGGTAATGTGTGGATGCATGAATATATATCATTTATAATATATTTCTATTTTCTTCTATAAAATTTTTTGATAAACAGCCTAAATTATCAAAACATATACCTGAGAATGTGTCCTGCAAAATACAACTTTGTTATTATTTATAAGCAACCTAAATTATGAATCATTATTTTTCTGATCTTAAATTATATTAAACAAAAGAAAATACCAACTGTGATTTTACAAATTAAAGTCTGAAAGTCCAAGTATTACCACAGTTGTCCTATGTGGTTTACGATATCTTCATATTGATAGAGTTGTTTGTTTCATTTTCTACTCAGATGCAGAATTTATTGCTTACATTTACCATTGAGGTAAAAGGGTCATGGGTAGAAGGGTCTCTGAATTAACTACTTCCATTCAACTTTTTACTCTTTACCTGTAATAATTTCTTTCATCAGGTATGTAGGATTTTATTGTATAAAATCAAAGTTTCTATAATCATAATCTTTTTAATTTTGATCATTGATCTGGAATTGAGAATAGACTACATCTATTGGTTAAGAGGAAATGGGCTTTCACCCATATTTATTACTGTGCATTCTCGCATATTATGTAATTTACTAATAAATTCATTGTTAAAATTACCAAATTTCAAGTCCTGGTTGAAAATAATTCTATCTTGGAAATAATTGGTTGACATGTCACCAGCACAGTTAATGATTTCTAAAGAAAAAGAATAGCACTTACTTGCCCTATTAAGTCCTGATTAGTTAATTTGTTAAGTGTGATTACAGATCTGAGCCCTACTCATCTGACTGGTCACCTGAGATTCCAATTACAAATCCTAAAATATGCACTTCAAAAATGTGACTTAAAATTGGTAAGAAATATGACTCAAAATTATAAAAATATGTAAGATATAGTGTTTAGGAAAAGAAAACCTTTTTATAATATAGTTTCCCTTTAGAACATCTTTGTCTATATGGCTAGAAATATGACTAAGGAAAGAGATGGGATCCAACAATAAGGTGCCCCTGCCTTGTCCTTACCATGCAGAATTGCTGCATCTTGTGTGGCAACATTTGAACTGCAGAAATCCTCCTATTTACTGGGACTAAACTATTAAGCTATTTCAGGCCTGTTTTTTAGGTCTGTGAGATAGGGACATTCCCTGTGTTACTATTATGGGAGAAGCTAAAAGAGAAGACATGTCCATTAGGTAAGACTGGAGTTTCATCAATGCTATTTTACTTCTCCATTTCCTTTTCCCATCCTATTTTTGCAAAAAAAATACCATAGATTCTCTTTCAGTATATTAGGGCTCTAATTTTGACTTATGAACTCGATAGACTAATTAGCATCTTAGTCCATTCTACTGCCATAATGAAATGTGTGAGATGGGGTAATTTGTAAGAACCTAAATTATTTTTCACTTTTCTGGAGTCTTTGAAGTTCAAGATCAAGGTGATAGTAGGTTCAGTGTTTGCTGAGGACTGCTGGCTCTGCTTCCAAGATGGCTTCTTATTGATCTGTCTTCACATGGCAGAAGGCTGAAGGGCAAGCAATCCGAAGTCTCTTTTACAAGGGCCTTAGTACTATTCACAAGGGAGGAATTTTCATGTCCTAATCACCTCTTAAAGGTCCTATATCTTAAAATCTTCACAATGGCTATTAATTTTCAACAATTACATTGTGATGGGGGCACATTTAAACCTATATAGAAAGAATGCACCCTCTCTTCCATATGGCATACATTAAAAATATAAAATTGTTATGGTGATTTTAAGACCTTGTGAAAAACCTTGTCTACTTCAATACATGTTTCATATCAGCTGAATGAAATATTTCTCTATCTTCAATCTATTAGTTTCTAATGTGTTTCATTAATGTTAAAGAAGCAGCCAATGAATCAAGTATATTCCTGCAATTCGAAGTAGTCCCTTGTTAATTCTTTTTTTTTTTTTTTTCTTTTGTGGTGCTGGGGATTGACCCAGGGCATTGTTCAACAGAGGCAAGCACTCTACCAGCTGAACTATATCCCCAACCTCTTGTTAATTCATTCCAAAAAATGATCTAGATAAAACAGCACCTGGGGGGAAAAAACAAAGACATAGAAGAATAAAGTATTAAAGTATGGTGTAATAGAGTGTTATATATTTATTTCATAACAAATAGCACCTTCATGAATTTAGTAGTTGTACTAAATATATATTAGAATGACGCCTGACATATAACAAGCACTAATTATAGTTATTTTTACTGTGAAGAATTGAAGAGCATTCTAAATATTACTGACATTGAGAAGAAAAGCAGAAGCTTCATGGATGAATGGAGATAGAGGGTAGGAAATAAGTTATCTAGAAAATAATGAGAAATAATTAAACAAGGAAGTTTTAAAACTAAAACAGAATGATCACATGATCCAGTAGTTCCACTACCATGCATAGACCACAAAGAATAGAAGAAGGGACTGAAATAGATGTTTGGAATCAATGTTCATAGCAGCCTTATTCAAAATGTTTAGAACATAGAAACCCAAATGCCATTTAACATATGACAGGATAAATTAATGTGGTACATGCATACAATAGGACTTTATTTAGTGTTTAAAATGATTGAAATTATGATTATAAAAATGATTGAAATTATGATTATACCTGAATGAACTTTGAAAACATGCTAACATTGAGGGACAAAAGGACAATATTTCTGTGAGGCACCTGGAATAAACAAATTCACAGAGATAAAAGGTAAGATAAAGATCACAGCAGCTAGACAAAAGAGAAAGGGAAATTACTGTTCAATTTGAATACATTTCCTGTTTGGGATAAATAAAAAACTGGAAATGAACAATCCTGATAGATTGTTGTAGATGTTCACAAGTCCTGTGCAGCACAACATTGTAACCTAAATAATGCCAATGACTAAAACCCTTAAACATGTTTAGCTTGGTTAAAAACCACAAAGAAAAATGAAGCAAATTAAACATATAAACATAAAGTTGTCAAACAATAACCTTCAAGACCAATGTTGTCACTCAAGTATGATTTAAGACACTTGGAAATGAGGATGTAAAGAGTGGAAGAGTGTCAAACAATGTTCTTTCAGGTAGTCTTGTATATCAAGAAGACAATAATTAATTAAATAGTAGGTATATTATACTTAAAAACATTAGATTAATGATCTTGTTGGTACCAGACAGACCTGTGTTCAAATCTTAGCTCGGCAATGCACTTGCTCTTTGAGTTTAAGAAAACTATTTAAATTTTCTAACCCCAGTTTCCTAACTTGTATAGCAGGACTTATAATGGAATTTACAATACTGTTATCATACACATTAAATGAGAACATGCTTGTAAGATGCTTAACGTTGCACTTGATATCTAGATATTGATCAAGGTATTTTTTTTTTTAGTTAATTGACAATTCCTTGCACAGATCTGAGCTCAGATATCCTCAGAGGTGGTGATTGCTACAGTCATGGACTAGTGCTTCTTGGGAACTTTCACAGCATCTAAGTTTAGTAACTTGTATACTTGTGCAGTCGAAGATTTTTTTCTAGAAAAAAGATTCAGAATTCATTAAAAGTTTCTTTTATTCATTTTTCATTACAGTGGAGCTATGAAGGGGGCAAGGCTTAGAATGCAAAAAGAACTTAAAAAGGAAGTTATTAGAGTACATTTTCATGAATAGTTATTTTTTAAGTTGATAAAAATTGTATACATTTAGAATATATATCATGCTGTTTGAAATATATATGTTGTGGAATGACCAAATCAAGATAATTAGCATCTTCATTGCCTTACATATTCATTTTATTATGGTGATAATTCCTAAAAAATTGCTCTCTCAGCTATTTTAAAGAACACATTGTCATTAACTAGAGCCAACAGTTGTACAATACATTTCTTGAACTTATCTCTCCTATCTAATTGAAATGTTTTGTCCATTGAACTATGTTTCCCTAATTCTTCCCCCAATGAGCCCCTGGTAACCACCATTATACTCTACTTCTTTAAGTTCAACTTTGTTAGATTTTTCATATAAATAAGCTCATGCAGTATTTGACTTTTTGTGCCTGACTTTTTTTCATTTAACATTGCCCTCCAGGTGCTTGGTGACCCCTGCAATTTTTAAAGTAATCAAGGACCTTAATAGGTACAGAATTGGGGCTATATAAGCATGTTTGATGACATTGTCTTATCATTTAGGTTAATTCTGGTTATGGTGTAGTATTACCAAATTTACCAATTTTTAACAATAATTGAACAATAAAAGTACCTGATCAGAAGATAAAAAACTATCATTTGAAAGGCTTTCCACTACTTAAACACCTTCTTTCTCTTGAAGATAGGGACCACTACCATTGCTTTCTTGGTACTCACTATCAAGTCTATAAACTCAGTGGGAACCTATCAAATATTTGAGTAGCTTATATAAATTAAAATCTTCCAGCTGGGTTAGGGACGTAGAAGGGAGTGGACTAAAAGCTGAAGATGTTCACAAGTCCTGTGCTGCAAGTGTTTAAGGGTGAAACTCCCTAAGTTGGAAAGAAGTCTGTGTTTGTTCTTAGTTTATCTTAGGTCTTGTTAAACATTACAGAATTCTATCCATTTATAGTTTGCACTTTGAGTAAGCTCATATGTACAAGTTGCTAGAATTATAAGCTATTAGCTCCTAATTCAATTTTTTAGTTAAGCAATTAATACATTATAATTTTCAAAATTCCTCAATGCTGAAAAGGTAAATAAGGACACTGAATCTAATGTTACATGATTTCAGATGTGCAAAAATTATTTTATTCTCTAGGGATGTGACTTTGTGCACATTACATGACTTCTTCTCCGTCCTCCTCCTCCTCTTTTTCCTTTTCCTCCATCTTCTCCATTTCTTCCCCATTATTCTTTACATAATTCTGTCCACCCCATCCATTATAGGCATTTCAGAATTATTTTTTTAAGTGAGACATGTTTTGGAAACCCTTGGACTAACTATATTTTCAAGAAACTGGTTCTAAAATGCAAAAAAAATGTGATTTTTGGTTACCTAAAATTATAAATGCCCCTAATCTCAAATATTTGAAATAACATTTTGAAACATATTTTGAGATACAGCTATCTATTTAAATCTGCATTGCTAGACAATCTCTTTCAAATTTGGGACTCACACTATACTCAAACAACTACTTCTTAGAAGCCATGGCACCACATAGTATTATACTATGTATTAGACTATATGTTGGAGTTGGGTTGGTAAACAGTTTGGTTCTGGCTAAGAGTTTAAATTCCTTCTTTCAGTAACATTTTGAATTACTTAGAGGATTGCTTTTGCATCACTGAGATCAAAAGACCTGACAAGAACAATGTACAGGAAAATTTTATTTAGGGCTCATGTTTTCAGTGATCTTGGTTCATAGACAGTTGATTGCACTGCTATGGGCCCAAGGTGAGGCAGAATATTATGGGACAAAGGTGTGGAGTACGAAAGCTGCACAGGATCTGGTAATCATGAAGCAGAGAGAGAGAGTTTGGCTCACCAAGGACAAAATACAAACCCTAAAGACATGCCCCCAGTGAGCTACCTTCTCCAGCCACACCCTACCTGCTTATAGTTATCACCCTGTTAATCCACTGGTTAGTTTAAGGCTCTCATAATCCAATCATTTCACCTTTGAAAATTCTTGCATTGTCTAACACATGAGCTTTATGGGGATCTTTTTTATCAAAATCATAACAAGGGTAATATAACAACAACAAACTGTTTTAGGTGATTTAAAGCAGAAAGGCCTCTCTGTGCCTGGGTTGGTGAACAGGTACAAAATGATCAGTGGCTTAGAGGTGGGCAAGAATGTTTTTAGCATAGGTGCAATCCTGTGCTGCTCCTTCTTTCAGAATTTTTCTCACTGCAGCCTTTGATATAATAATCATCGATATAGACAAGGTATTTGTTTTGACACTTACTTGGAAGGGTTAAATTATGGCTATTATGTAATATAAACCTTAACCTGGTCTTCCATTAAACTTCCAGGTAAACTTGTTTCTTACAAATGCTTAAATCCATTTCTCTAAAAAAATATTTATAATATACATCTTGACTTTGAATGTTGAGATATGGTACAATTTTCTCCTTGTTAGTACAAAGAAAACCTGTCATATGTTAAAAGGTTAAGAATATAAACATGGCAGTATGATCATTGAACTGACAGGCCTGAAGTAAATTTGACACCCATAGAAACAAAATGTTCCAAACAGTGCAAATAAGCCAATCTCCTCTAATCCCTTAATTTATTGCAGTAATTTGTACATATACAGTGATGCTAGATAATGTTATTGGTCTAGTATCTGTGCAGGAATGCTTCAAATACAATATAATCCACTTGTTGTTATTTTAAATATATAAATCTATTGTACCATAGTTATGAACTAGATGCAAATTTCATACTGAGAAGCACTCACAAAACAGATGCTCAGCTGGGTTTATTTAGTCTGTTTTTCTAACAGTTTGAACATTTCTAGTAATCTCTCTTTATTAAACTCCCTGTGTATTCCTGTGGTTTACCATCTCTTTTAAAAAAAGACAGATGTCTTAGGCATCTATTCTCCTATACCTTGTATATTTAAACAGTGCTTTATCTTAAGTAAACTATAAAAGAGTTGAATAATAAAGTAAAAGTAATATTTCACTAAAATGCATTGCATATTTTTCACTTAATATTAAATAACAATTTAAAAATTCTGATAAAAATTTATGTTTGAGCCCTTCTCAGAAAAAAGGTACAAATTAATGTAAACTTCAAATATTATGCATGAATTGAGGATGCTGACAGATCCCAGTTTAAAAACCAGTTATATTTATTTTTTATTTTGCATATTTTTAGTCCTTATTATAGACTATTTGCATTATTTTGCTATTAAGGAGAATATTATTACCTGCATAACTCCTGTGAAACTCTATGATAAATATTTTTGTTTGTTAAAGAATGAATGTGGAGCCATAGGCTAATTATTTTTATGTCTCCATGATTCACCTTCTGACCTATGTCTGTCCCCTGTTTCAAACTCTTTCAGAATATTTATCTAACATTCTGTGATATACATTAATAATAAAGACTTTTACTAGTGTATGTGGTATGCATATTTATGACTCTGAAGTACAAAATTAGAAGCACTTTTCTGTTGTTACATCAGATCACTTAGGTCTAAAGTGTCTATCAGTCCTGGAAAAAATGTTGCTCAGTCCTGGAAAACATGTTGCTCTAATTGGTCATTTTATGTTCATGGTAATGCATTGCAGGGCTAAAAGAAAGGACTGCATACCTAATTATTTTCAGAGGTAATTAACTATATGGAAGTACAGCATAGTTTTTTCCTCATTATGACCTAAGGTTTGAAGCAATTTGAAGAAGTATGAGGCAAGAGCAGATGGTACCTTCATTTTTTAAAGTAGAAAACATAAAGAAAAGTACTCCTTAGGAATATAGTCCCATGCAAAACAGTCATGTGCATTGTCAACACTGGGAAGAAGCCCAAATCCCCATGCATTTTTAAAGTGTAAGATTGCTATGGAAGGAACCATACTGACACCTTTACTCTATTTGTAATAAATAACTGTAATGCATTTGTCATTAACAACCTGAGGGAAAGCACAGATAGAATTAGGTCTTTCCCCTTTGTTTCTTGTCTAACTATATTTTCTTAAGAATAATCTACCTAAATGGATTTAGATATAAAAAAGGATATACTATGACTGTGTAGGGCACACTGAAACCCTTTAGAACATACTCAGAATATATAAATTAATCAGACTGGCTTTTTCATTTTCTGGACTTTGGTCCCAGATTAGCTTTGTTTTCAGCAGGAATGAATGATAGTTCTTGAGTTTCATTACTCTTTAATCTCAAATGTCAAGCTTTACGGTAAAATTTAAAACAAAAATAAAGTGAGAATACTATTTCTTTTCGTGCTATCAGCTTTGAATTCTGTATTGAAATAAGTGTCTAAGACTATTTTAACAACAACAAAAAAATAAAACAAGTGGGTATATTCCCATCAGTGGGAAGCCAATCACTTTAGGGAAATTTGAATTTTTCAGGTCACTGGAATTTAACAAAGGAATAAACATATCTCCTCTGACCTTTCTGAACTCACATTAGTGCCAGGTGCTCGCTATTGCTGCCTGCTGGCTTCCGGTAGCAACTCTTTGTTTTTGTTTATTTGTTTGTTTTGTTTTGTTTTTTAACTTCCATTTTTAAAAAATTTTTCTTTCTTTTGGTTATTTTGTAATGACTCTGCTGTCTCCATTATTATTTAATCCATAACAGTGATTTATTTAAATATTCTTCATAAAGTGCCATAAATTGTTTTAAGGCCAAAATACACTATTATTAAAACTGTCACCACCCACAGTAACACTGAATTCAGGCCTATTTCCTTTACATTTTCTTGTACTTGGCCTTGCTTTCTCTGATCATATAAGCTACTAAATACTATACAAGGCTATTTGTAATTTGTAAGATCTGGGCTGATACTGTTGTCAGGAAAATTAGAGAAACTCGATAAGATTTTTAATTTTCCAAGACATGTCTAAGGTGTATCTGATTCCTCATCACTCCCAAAGCTAGCTCTTCTGAACCTGGGCAATGCTGGTTTTGAACTGTAAGTCCTCTGTCATTTTGGATGTCAATCTGGTACTTGGTACACTTTTATAGATGAGTTTTGAGTGACTCTGGTCCCTCAACTTTCCTGCCCTAAATTGCTATATCAGTCATATTTCTAGCATCTGTAAATCTGATGTTTTAGTATTCACTCTACCTTGCATATGTTGTTCTGCTCTGGACATCTCTACATAATTGAGCCAGGTTGTCCTTGTTCTCTCTACCTCTTTCATCGCCTCCCATTCTTGGGAGAGCTGATGGTTTGGGGTGCATACCTTCAATAAATCAATCAAATCCACAGCACCATATGCCTCCTTTGTTGGGCTCTCACATTCTGGGCCACTGTATATCTGCCTTAATCCCCTCAGAGTCACCAAACAACTGGGGAGAGCTCCCACCTCCCAGAGCCCACTAACATTATGCAAACTGGTTAATCTAAAGCCTTCTTACCATACTTGGTCCTTTCTTTTTCACTGACATCGAAATAAAGGCTCCTCCACTTTCCGTTCTTTTCTGACTTTTGACAGATCCTGGTACTTTTTCACCTGCCCTTCTCTGTGGTATGGAATGCCCCTTCTTTTTCAGAAATGCATTGAACTTATTTTTTCAATTATATTCATTTACTATTTTGTTGATCTTAAATACCTTAACTTTTCTAATAACACATCATATTTTAAAACTATTATGTGCATGCAAAATGAGATTTGGATATCTGAATATTGGTTGTCTGATGCTTTGATGGCTGTCTATCTCCTGTTCTTGAGAATTATGATAAGGAGAAATGTCATGGAACCCTAGAGCCAAAGGAAGCCAGAGGGATAGCATATTTGTCAGCTTTGTGTTACTATAACTAAATACCTTAGATGACTAACGACTATATAAAATTAAATAGCAGGCGAACCCAGTTGAAACATGAAAGAATTATTGAATGGTTGCTGAGATTTTTAAATCTTATAAATGTCTATCTGACATACTGTTCTGAATAACTCTCAGGAATGCCCTTCAGCCAACTCCTACATGAAAGGAGTTCCTACAGTTGTGCTGTGTACTAGCTACACAGCTGTATATTTTAATCCTGAAACATACTTTGTCAAAAGGGTGAGAAACTGAGTGTAATTACTGAAATTTTATGAAAGTAATATTTGCCTACACATGTATCAGTAGTGTTCACATATAATGTAAGCCATAAGCTCATCAGATCTCATCCTGAATCATGTTAAGGGACTAGATACTGGCTACCAATAATAATCCATTATACGACTTGGATGTCTCATAGGACTTCTTTTATACATCTAAGATACAAAGTTGTAAATGTTATCATGCATGTTTATTATATGCATATTTATGACTTTTAAACTCCAATTTCTGTGAATAGCAATACTATGGAAACATGCATATTAAATTGCTATTTATTCCTCATAGCTAAACCAGTGGAAGAACACAGGGCTGGGATTATGAATGCAATTTCTGAAATCATGCAGCAGCAATTGGAAACATCTTTCAACAAATTGGGAAATTGGATTGACCAAATCATAAAATATGTCAGTTGTATGGAAGCTTAAAGATTTTTAAATATGCTGCTTTTAGAGCTGTGCTAATTATGTTCTTATATGTTTATAATTTTTTGATATATATGTATCTAGAGTTCTTGAAATTTAAATTTGTTTGGTGCACATTTATAAATGTGTATTTCTGAGAGCTTGTTATGAGACAGAGCTGAGCTAGGTTGAACAGAGGTGGGGTGGTACTTCCTGGGGAGTTACTGAGGAGTTTTCTGTCTGGAGTTATTGCCAAACTATAATATTTAATGCATACATTTATGAAAGAAAAATGCTAACATTCAAAGTCTTCTCAAGTATCTAATGAACGAAATATATTTCTAAAGAGTGGCTTTTTAAAAGGGAATTTCTACCTTTTAACACAAATCTAAAGCATTCCATTGAACCACTGAAAATCCAAATATGCAAAGCAAAGAGCCTTTGGATAAACCTGACTATAAAGGCATTACATCTCATAGCTCTGGTTGGATAAGGAATACATTAGGAAGTTAAAAGTTCCCATACGTGTTCCATTTTCCTTTGGCAAATTTGTCAAAGAAAGTAATTTGAAAATGCAGTAATGATGTCCTTCTGACCAATAGTTCTTGTGGTGACTGGTCATAGTTCTGGGATGGACTGAAGGGTTCATTCAACTTGTTACCTTGTCTTTGGGTAGAATGTGGGCCGTTTTCTTCAACAGAATAATTTCTTTCCTGTGAATAATAACCTCTTGGGAAGAAGATTTCAGAATTCAGCAGTAACTCATCAAAGGGCTCTCATATCCTTTTCCTGATCTGAAACTTACTAAAGTCAGTCATTTCTCCATGAGAAGTAGATGTGATAAGATGGAGAGAAGCCAGGAATGTCAACTAAAATACCTAGAGGAAAATATTAGGACAAACAGAGAAAATGTCCCCTTCCATCTGCACCAAAATACAGCATTATTTTTAGTGGTAGTGTAGGATTTTGTTAAACAAATGTAACAGTGATGTCTAATCCTTTTTTGTTGGATATCTTACAGAGATTTTGTTTTGTTTTGTTTTGGTACTTGGTAATTTTAAAATGTTCACTACAATAATCAGCATTCTAATATATATCTTTCATTCCATGTCATTGCATTCCTTTGTCATTATTTCTTTAAGGTTAATTCCTAGACACTGAATTGCTAAATATTTATTTAAAAATTTATCTCTAGAAAAGCAGTCAGCATTTGAATACCCATAGCAGTGTTTGGAATTATCAAAATCACAAGAAGTTTTTGGAATCTTATCAGCCCTGATACTATGTTTAATCATTCTTCTTAATCTTTGTAAAAGTCCAAATATTTTAAAGACCCAATGTAATTTTGTTAGTCATTTATTTGATTAGTGTTGATATTTAACATGTTTTACACATTCAGTTCAATACAGCATATAGAAAATATGCTCTATAATATGATTTTTATTATAATGTAATATATAGCAAAATCTTTTACAAGTGAAAATGCTTTTTAGAAATTTCAATAATAATTGTAATACGTATTCACTCTTATATATCTTATGTACAGTAGGTTCTATCTTTACCCTGAGTGCTGAAGATATCATCTCTAAAAACATCTGACAGTAAGTTTGATTTTCCCAAAATAGAATTGCAATCCATCACAAACCAAACTTGTCAATAATATTAATTTTAAGAACTGCACATCTAAATGAATCTGAGAAGGTATTTAGTTTTTGTCTCTCTGTGGCTTTTTCCTTTCTTTTTAAACCTCCCGTACCAACATTTAGTTCATTTTATCTATTTATGTCTCTCATGAACTAACGCCAATTCCAGCATATGAAACCTGGGCAATGCATTTCACTGCCAACACACAATACTGCCATCTCTTCACCTAGTCCTTGAACTTTGCAAGAAGAGTGTTTTTGCTTTCTAATCCTTTGTGGGAAAATCTTATTTATGGCTTCCATCAACTGGTGTGCTCTAGTTCTATTTCCTTTCCACATCAAAAATAAATATTTCTCAGAGCATCACCCATCATTGAGTTGAGTCCCCTTTGGCTACCATGGAAAACCGTGTTGCCTTATCTATTTTACGTGATCTGGCACGACCTTCCTACATTAATGCATGGCCTCATTACAAACACTGAGCATTTTGTTTCCTCTTTAATTCTCAGTGGGGCACAAATATATTAACCCATGACATTTTTCCTAATAGAGATCAGAGAATGAAAGTAATGCACTGAACCTGACATTAGCATTCAACGGGTTCTTTTGCTTCAAAATGGCCAGTAATTATTTTGAAGTAGTAGTTTGTTGGTTTTTTTTGAAAGTTGTCTCTAGAAAAGAAAACCATGCAAATAGATTCCAAAAGTCAGCTACCATCATTACTTGTGCAATTTGGCCACTGGCCATCTAATTTTATTTTAGTCTCTCAGCATTGGGTCAGGCCACAGGGGTGGTTTTCCTCTGGGAAGCACAGGGAGTGCTGATGTAAGAGCACCCAGAAACATACTCTGTGCAAGCCCAGTGCAGTTGAGTGAGTTCATGGTTAAGGCAGAAAATACATGGAAGGGCATAAAAACCGTTTGGTATCCAAACGATTTAGGAGTACAGAAGTGCAATATCTACTAGCGCATTTATAGGTCTTGGCTTTGAAATATTGTCCAGTTTCTTTTTCCATCTCAGTCACTAGCTGAGCTACCGGGAGGAAAGTAATACTTATCTCTCTGAGGCCTTTGGGGCTTATTCATTCTTTTAAAAGTGGGAGCTTTGGAGGAAAATCATTAGTCATTGCTGGGATACTAAGGAGAGGAAACCTCATCCACTAAACAATGACCATTTTGCCTTTTGCAATGAACCATTGGACTGGGGATTTTTTTGTTGTTGTTTCTTTGAGCTGAATGAGGTTATTCATCACTTTATCTCCCCCCAGGGCTAGTTACTTTGGAGCTCACTGAATAAAAGAAAAGGAAGAAGGAAATAAAAGGAGGGAGAGAGTGCAGTATTTTCACAGCCTCCTAATTATAATGATTTGTGAGTTTCTAAACAGAAGTAGGATCAGATATGTGTGCCGCATGAATCACTTTATTAGTTTTGAGATATATTGGACTCTGTGTGGGTGAACTTTGGTCTCACAAGTGGTGGCTGTGAGCCAATGGCTTCACACTCAACTTAAGATATAGCACTCTTGTTCACAGTGGTTCTTGGGCTATATAAAATCTAAACTCTCACCTCCTGTCTCTCAGCATTTCAATTGTACCCACTTTTCTGTATGTGAACTATACCAATCTTATGACCATCTAAGCCTCCTTTAGGAAATTTTACAACTGGATCCATATTATTACTCTGATCAAAAGTTAAAATTTAGTTAGAGGTAGGGGAGCTTTCCCCACTATTCCAAATAACAGTGCTTCCCTTTCACATACTCTGTCACAACGTCCTGTTTTTGTTTCTTTGTGACAATGTGATCACTTATGTGTATACCTGTTAGTTGACTGTCACCATAACTACTGTGAAATCTTAGAAAGCAGGTACCTTATCTGTCTTGTTCCCAGCACTTCTTTCTAGCTCCTAGAAGAGTGCTTGGCATGTAATTGGTCCTCAACACAGAGTTGCTGAATGAGCACATGCTTCTACAATCTGCTCAGCTACACAATTTTATTACCCAGACATCAACTATTTCAAGACCGCTGCTGACAAATCCAAGAGAGCCCAGACAAATAAATCTTATTTCTGTAACTACATCAAAATGTCCAATCCAAGATGAAGGTGACATCCTGAGATTCAGGGTTGAGTTCCTGCCTTCTTCCAACAATTTATGTTGAATAATTCCTTCATGCTGGGTTGTGGTGACCCAGTGCTCCAAAAGATAGACATGCCATTTGACTTTAGAGTTTTTTAGAGTGCTTACAATCCAAATTTGTAGGAAAGAAACAATTAAGCAAGTAAATATAATGCAGTATGAAAAATTCAACTAGAAAGAAAAGAGGATACAACCTGGGCCAGAGCATGTCCTGTACCTCATGGAAATTGGTAATGACATTTTGGAGACAGTCTCTCAAACCAGATACTTTAAATGGGGCGGGGGGGAGTCAGAAAGATGGGGCTAAAGATTTTTAAAAAAAATAGAAGCACTGAAGTGTTTGGAATTTAGCTAAGGAAATGAAAAGCACTAAGACTTTGAGGCAAGGGATAATACTATGTGGATTTTAGAGACACCTCTCAGCTGCATTATTGAAAACAAAGTACTGAAGCCAAACTTAAAGTAGGAAGTTAGCAGCTGTCACTGCCAATTAGAAGCTCTTGTGTTTATCCAGGCAGGGTGTGATGGAGTTTAGATCTCAGAAGTCACAGTGGGGAGACATAGAATGACTCTTTTAGAGTTACAATCAGTGAGATTTTTTTAATTGATCTGATGTGAGAATTTAAAGAGAGGACAGAGCATAAAATCCACTGAAGTATCTGGTTTGTGCAACTGGGTGGTGTTACCCTCCATTCTTTGGTTCAAAAAATAGTCAAACTGACTGTGAACTAGCAACTATTTAGGTATTGGGGATGGGACTATCCAATAACACACAGTCACAAAGAAAGGAAATCAATGGTGAAATATATACCATGACAGAGAGGGTTATGTGCTCTGGAAGAAAATCAAACAGGATAAGCAGGATGAAAATGCCAAGGTGTTTAAGAAACACATCACAAATTAATGTCATCTCAAAGGAAACATGAAACACCATGAGGAACAAGTACGTAGAGATGGGGGGAAATGCAGAAGGATGAGCAGGTGCAAGGGACCTGAAGCTTCCTGTGTTCCAAGAACAGCTGGAAGGTTGTAATTGTACATAAGAGTAAGCCAGGAAGGCAAGCTTTGGGGGAGAGAATAGCTGGGAACCTGATCATAAGGAGTTGCTCCATCATCTGCATTCACAAGCCCCCAAGGCATTTAAGCTTATGCTGGATGACACCTTGGAAGCCATATTGCAGAAGGCACTTGGACTTAGTACAGATTGTGGAACCAGTGATCTAAGTCTCTTGTATAATCCCTGAGATTCTGTGATTCTTAAACTTAGTCTCCATGGTTCCCTTTGTCACCATTCTCTATGGATAATAATAGACTTTCTTTATTTCTCCAACATAGGACTGGCTTCTTTTATAAGACCAAGCCAGGCACTTGAGCATGAGGCAACCTCTAGTAACTGAATGATTTATTGTCAGAGTCCCAGGTACACTGCAAATGTCTGTTAACGATCCAATGATGTGAGCATTTTTCAATAAAGTTGATGTGAACTTTCTTGCTTAAAGAAAATATCAAACAATAAAGAAAAAAAAAGTATAAAAGTAGACCAATGCGGTATTATGAGGTATTAGATGAGCACTGGTCCAAAGGAAAATTGAGAAGAAAAGAGATGCAGTTGGTCCTTTTCTTTCCTTCTGATATACCTTTTGTCCCACGTTCAGTACTTTCTTCTGCTGTTTTTATTAGAAGCATCCAACACATCACTGAAGGCTGTTCCTTCACATGGCTAGCACATCACTACCCAAACCTACCTGTGCAGTTCATTCAGAATATAGATTGTTCCTTTCCATCTTGAAGGTTAGCCAATCTGATAAATTGATCTGTACCATTTTGTCAATCAAAAAAGCTAGCTCACCTCTTCCACAACTTCTATGTAAAATATATAATCCTTAATAACTTACTTTCGGCAGTTTCTCCTGTGCTTATTTTTTTTTTCAGACTGACATTCGAAAATCCAGGTGTCATGTAAAACCAGCAGAGCAGGGTATGGAGCAGGTGGGTTCTAAGAAGCCTGAAGGACATAGCAAAGAAATTTCCACTTATACGCCTGCTAATGGATAGGTCCCTTTATATAGATGCCAAATATTTTTAATCTGCTAGAATAATCCACGATGAACTTCATGTCAGATAGTGGGCAGAATAGAAAGAACTTTATACTTCTACAAATAGTTTACTGATTAGAATCCAGCATCTGTACAAAGCTCCAAGACTTTTCTGTTCAATCTTAGCCAATAGTTGTTTCATTGCTTAAATAAAGTCATTGCCCAGTCTTCCTCCACTGACAACATCAAAACCAAACTAAATCATTATATCAATCTTAGCAGAGGACAGACAGTGAGCAAGTTATTGCATTTAAATTGCATATACATAACACCAGAAATATATCTCTTTGGTATGGCATTATTATAACCTGTTAGTCTTTTTAACAAGGAGTTGGACTGTTTGTGTATTTAATTTAATTCATCTATTTTTTTTGTGTGTTTTTATCTGTGTTCCCAAAGCCTTCAGGCAATGAGTGAATTTTAATAAGTTACATTTGAAATAAATAAATAATAGTGGTTCATTACACTGGGACTGAGTTTTTTTCATGGTAGAATTAAAATGAATGAATATTTAACACTATTTTTTAAGTCATTCAAGCATGACTTTTATGGGCTATGTTTTACCCTTAAAAATAGTAAAACTATAAAATGTTCCTCTTAAATGGTAATTTTAGAATATTCAATAGGGAATAGCATTCAAATACAGCAATATTCTATGAGGTTATGTTCTCTCTCAAATTATTTATGTGATGGAAACCTAGTAGAGCCTATTTATATTCAGGTGTGTATAGTAGGTTTTTTTCAACCAAAAATGTAATTTTTCTATTTTGTCCAAAAAATGAAAAGAACTTTAAATACTCACCATGACAAGAAAATTATAATCTTAATTATTAAAGACAGATGTCTGAATTGGTAAGGATTAAGAAGTGAGCTTCAGTTTTTATAAAACTGGTGCCTCAACAAAAATTTTCATTCTATAGTGTTTCAAGACAATATTTATGCTTCTTATTTTTTCCCCTTCAAAGACAGAATTTGGGCACAGTTCCTGGAATAAGAATAGAGTAGATAAATGCTCACTCTAGAACATTAGGTGGACGTATTTTCTGCAAATGGATCCAATGTCTGAATACCAAAGATATTTTAATTGCTTATTCACAACATTTTAAACTATCTGATAAATGTACATTATAAAGATATTCTTAAAATCATTTTTCAAAACAGAAAAATGCTATATCCGACCACTGAAGATCACTAAAAAAGAATTAGAGTTAAATTTGAGGTAGACATATCCTTTGGAGTAGTACTATTTATCATTATATTTATGCATCCACATATATTATATGTAGTTTACTATATTTACAAATATTATGGACATACATAATATAGATCTTTCATTATTAAATATGAGTGAAATTAAGAAATGTGTTCCTTTTCTTCTCAAAGATATACTAAGTCAGATATTGTGAGTATATTCTGCCTATGCATTGTTAATATACAATGCTCTTATGGTTCAAACAAGGAAACAGAGTATTTCTCATTAGAACAAATACAAGCACATCATTTCTAGTGTTTGTGAAGTGTGGCCTTTTTCTCAAATATTTGAATTTAGAATCCTATACTTTTTACTGGATGCTCCATTATTTTCAAATTTCAGCCCATAAAAGCAGACTGTTTTTCTTAATGATGTATAGAGGCTACTGGAGTTAGAATTCTTCAAGGCTTTCTGGGAACAATCACAATTTTCTTTTTCCTGGAACTTTTGATCCAAGTGTATTGATGTAAACCAGAGGAAAACTATTGCCATATTAGAGAACTATGGATCTACATGGTCTTCCCCTTGCATGCAGAACCACAAGTGCAGATTAGTGAATCATAGGGCAATACTCTATCTTCAAGGTACTTCTGCTTTATCCTAAGTCTAGATCCACTGCAAGCTTTGCAGAGGAGGAAAGCAAGGGGTGATGTAAAGTGAAACAAGTAAAGGCTGGGCATCAAATGGCATCAAATGGTTGTGAATCCTGGTCACAACCACTTTCTGTTGTGAATCCTAGAAAAAAAGTGATTTTAGTCCACCATATCGCAGTTTCCCATTACATGAAATGAAGACATTAGCATTTATTTCACAAGGAAGATGTAAATATGAAGAAAACAATATGTGTAATAGATATTTGATGACTAGTAGTTTCTTCTTGAAGCCCTCAAATGCTAGTGGAAAATATAAATAATTAGCAGAGTAGTTGAAAAAACTTAAAAAATCTTTTAAAAGTAACTGAGATTAAACAGGGATTCAGGTCAAGGTAACAAATTTCTGATGAAGTTTGAGATTCACGAAAAGGTAGGGTGATCAGTGCAAGTTGGAAAGTATAAGGAGAGCAGCCACTGATTTTTTATTTTTTTCTCTCAGAATTTTATGTGTTGACCAAAGGCAGGAGCTGAGGCCTCCTTGGTGAAGGCTCTAGTCCTGAGACAGTTTGTTGTATTGAAGCAGCTGAAGAAGAATCTGTCTTACAAGGGAAACTTGAGTCCCACAGTTCCATGTCCAAAGAGGACTATGTCATAGCCAAGGAGGGCCAGTTTCACTGGAGAGAACAGCTGTAAGAATTAAATGAGATAGTTCACTAAAGTACTTAGTGCTGTACCTGTCATATGGTAAACAATACATGTTGATCGGCCGTGTTCTTATTATTGTCATTCACCTTGCCAATTAGAGTGGAGACCAGATGATTAAAATGTGTGGGAAAAGACAGTTGTCTCAGTATTTGTTGGAGGGATAGAAACAATGATGTCAACTAAGACTTTCTAGAAAAGGTAACAACCTAAGTTAAAAAAATAAATAAATACAAACCTAGTGAAATTCAAGTAATAAGATGCAGATACATATTTTGAGCCCAGAAGGTACTATAAAGTTCCTTACCTCCCTGAGATTTTGTGATATTTTTGTTTGATTATTTTCTAAATGGCCTCACCAAAGGTAGGAACTCAACTAATACTCTCACATGAATGGATTCCTGAATGCATGAATAAAGTTCCAGGAATGGAGAAGAAGGTTGGGCATATTGGTCCCCTCATCCTATCTGAGAGTTAGTCAAGGTTCATAAACTAAGTCTTTTGTGGAAACAGGGAAGGAAAAAGGAAGACTGCTTTTGCAGTAACACTTACTTTCATGCTGGTTGTGCCATCTTGATTCCTGGGGCACTTCATGCACCTGTTGCAGAAAGGTTAGGTATGTGAGCAGCCACGTTGGCTCACAGGCCAGTGCAATTGCTTTGGATCCATGCTGATTATTGTATATTAATTTGTGTTTGTTCATAAAGACAAATAACTTTTAAACATGAGAAACCTATTGTGGCCTTGGAAAGTCTGTTTCTTATATTGGATTTGTTTGGAAAACTGATTCTGATGTTAGTATTATTATAAGTTATTTTACATGTGTGTTTCCTTTTTAATTTATTGAGATATGAGTGTCTCCTTATATACCATTTATTTTCAATTTTGTAATATCAGAATGGACTCTTGCTGCACTAGAAAACTGCCTCTGGCTGTATTCCAGTCATCTGATTTTTTTCACAGCTTCTGGACTGTCTATCGATCTGGTCACCTAAGGTGAGAGAAAAAACAAGCTCAACAAAAATTGTATTCAAAGCTCCTGTGATCATTTTTTCCCCCTTTTGTGGCAGCAGGAGGACAATGGGGGAGGGGATATATCTCCTTCTCACTAGGGAAAATGAGAAAATCACAGCCACACACAATTTATGTAGGTCATGCTCCTACTGAAAGGAGAATAAGTCTATGTCCATTTCCTATAAAAAGAAAGCAAAATTGGCCCAATCCAAAATTGAGCCCTTTGTCTACTTCAAAAACATTTTATCTAACTGAAAAATCAAGCAGTTTCTATAATGTCAATTATTGAATCAGAGTATTTGCACAAATGAAAAACCTATGGAAAAGGGACAAGAATTCTATTATCCTATTGGCAAATAGTTTAATAAAAAATTTACTGGTATAGATTACCTTTAATTTGGAATAAGTCCAAAATTATGAAGCAATGAGGAAGATAATGGCATTGGATAAATTACCTAATAGTTTACTTCAAAGTGAACTTTTACATCAATAAATACTATTTATATCAATAAATATTATTTTTTTAGTATAAACATATTTCTCAAGAGTTCAATAATAATATAGTCGTAACCAACAACATTGAGAAAAGTTATTTTTGTGGGATTTTTGGCTACATTGTCATAGGGTAGGCCTCCTCCTTTTTTTTTTCTTTGTAGTAAGCTATTTTGGATAAAATAAGATTATTTTCAACATCTTCAAATAGAATCTTTAACTTTCTCTCAGACAATGGGGTTGAAGGTCAGGACAGGAGACAGTGAAGAAATATGGATGTGAACAGAAAACACTAGAGAGAAAACAAGAGGAACAAAGGGCAGGAAATTAGGGTGGTCAGAAGGCGCTAAAGCAGACAGAGAAGGGCATGGGATTAAAGCTGATAGCACAAACATGGCTCAGGAGTGCAATTGTGAGACAAGGTGGGCCAAAGATCACCTCAGGAGGGTTCAGGGCACCACCCTGACATTGACCTAGAACTGAAAAAAGATTACAAATGGAAGCAAAAAGGGAAACTTTTTTTTTTTTTTTGAAACTCTTGCTAAGCGCCCACTAGTCCATCATTCTTATCCAATGACCTCTACTTCTTCTTACTTTGCAGAAAAATAAAGGCCATCAAAAGAAAAGATTCCCTCCTCTTGATCCTCCATTTTTTCCAAAACCTTCAACACATCTACATGCCACCAACTCCTCTTTTTCATCAGGGATCTCTCCAACTGTTATTAAAGCCACTCACTCCCGTCATTTCTGAGGCTTTATTTCATAAGTTATATTATTTTTCTCTATACTTGACTCTCCCTACTTAATATATTCCTTCCACATGGAAGATGCTCAAAGAAAAATATGCTTGAATTTCATAAAACAATAGGGAAAGGAACAGGAGACAAAGTTTATTATGCAGTTGCTTATATATATATTTCCCCTTTAGCTACAGGCTTGTTTCTTTTCCCTTCCGTAGCTCAAATTGCATACTCGGTTGCCTACCAACATTTTGCCTCTCTTTTATTTTATGTTTTTCCTGAAATAATACTAATTTTCTTCAGCTATCCACTAAATGTGACCTTGGAATTGGATTCTCTATAACAGTACCTGATTTTATTTTTCTTTCTGGTTCTTATTTTTAGTTAGTTAAGTTTGTCTTAAGAAAGTGAAATACTCAAGTTATAGTCCATTCTAGTGGGTGGGTGCTATGGTGGACCATCTAATTTCATCTGGAATGTAAATTAAGAACTTTGTATGTAAAAACTATCTGCAGGTCCTGGGGGAAACAATTTTAGGATGAGTCCTGGCATGAAGATGGCAAAGCTCGAAGAGAAATGCCCTGGTTACACTGAAATACTGAATTAAATGACCCTGGAAGTTTTATTTCCTCTGAATTCCTATTATATGGCATCATAAATCTCTTCATACAACAGCTATTTTGAGCTGGATTTCTGTTGCTTTTATCACAAGCCATGTCCGTTTCCATGTAGCTCTGTTGGACTACAATTTTACTTTTTATTTAATCCCCCTGCCCAATCCAAATTTTCACCCCACAACTCTCAAAGAGATAGCTCTGACTAAGATCACCTGTGAATTTTTGTGAAGCCCTACATAGGATAGGATTTTCTGCTTTTATTAGTTGATTCCTCAGCACCCCTTACATCTTGAAATGTTAGTTCACAATGGAATTTTTGGCAATATAATTCCTAGTTCTTTTCTTAATCTTAAAACTCTTACTTTTTCTAAGTAATACAGCAACACAGCACTCCTACAAAAATGTAGATGTGCGAATCCATTTGTCCTTTTGATCTCTTTTTGTATGTATCTCAATGTCTTCAAGTAGTTGTGTCCGAAATTGGCTTTGTCTTGCTGCTTCTTCTGGATTTCAACTTCTGCATATTCTCTTTCCTGTTTAATTATTCTACCAACTATTCAGTTACTCCTGAAAGAAACTTGTCATCCCAAATTCCTCTTTCCTCTATTCAGTATCTACTAGATGCCTAGGTTATTTAAATCCTTCCAAAACCAGTGCATTCCTTTCCATTTCTACATCAGACTCTGTGAATTTCTCTCCTACACTTACAACCTCTAAGTGCTTCCCAATCTCTATTTCTATGCCCTTATAATTTATCTTTTAATAGATGTTGTCAGATAAAATAAATATTATAAATCAAAATAAAATTATTACTCCCTGTCTATAAAAATATTCATTTGCATACTATTTTCTCTGGTATTGGGTAAATACTTCTTGAAAGTGCACAAATTTTGCCATTATTTTAACTTTTACCATTATTTGGCTTATTTTCTGGTCCACATATGTTCTATTGCCTCTGTAGTATCCATTTCAAAGTATTAAATTCGCTGCTTTGCTCTTATCTATTTTCTATGTTTGAAATACTCTCTTCCTGACGTCCAATTAAATAAACTCTATCTCATCTCTAATTTTAATTCTGTAAAGCTGCTTCTAAGCATATTTGATCTCTTCCTCCTTTTGATCATCTCTGCCAATTATAAAAATGTATATTGTAGCATTTAACACACTATTCACATGACATAATTTACATGGGATCTTCCCTACTTGACTTTAAGTTCTTTCAGGAGAGCTGTAGTTTTATTTATCACTGAATTTCCCCATTTACGTTTAAAAGTGAAAGGTAAAAACAGCTCTGTGTTGGTCAGCTTTCCGTGGCTGTGATGAAATACTGAGAAAAAACCTTGAGGAGTTAGAAAGGTTTCAAAGGTTTTAGTGCAGGGTTCCTAGTCTCCACTGCTTCTGAGCTTGTACCGAGGCAGCACATCATGGTAGGAGAACATGTGGCAGAGCAAAGCAGTTCACTTGGTGGCAGCTGAGGATCTGAGAGCAAGAGGAAGGGACCTACTCTCCCCTTCAAGGTCAGGCCCCCAATGACCTAACTCCCTCCCACTAGGCCCCGCCTTTAAAGGTTCCACTACCTCCCACAGGAACCACAGACAGGCACCTAACCTTTAACACATGGATCTTTGGGGGATATTTAAGATCCAAAATTTCACAGACTTAGTTTCTTCAGCAACATTCTATTAAGCTCAGTAATTAAAAAAAAATCTAAACCATCTGCTAAAATGAAGTTAGTAGTTTTATGTTACAGACTTATTTTAATCAATATGTAGTATCTGCCTGAAACTTCCTATTGGGAAGGATTCCAAAGGTACATACAATCTCAGCTGGAGGGCATCATGGTCATTTAGCATGAGCAAGGGGATTTTCTTTCTTGTGTTCTCAAGTTTTTTGTTCCTTAATATAGTCAATATGTTTGGTAGTCTGTTCAGTATCTAACATTATTAGAACTACATAATTATTTTAAGCAATGGACTCAGAAGAAATATATAATCTCCTTGACTTAGATGACTTTAGAGATAATGGGTGTTTTAAATATAAAAACTCAGACTCAATATGGAGAAAATATTTTTCCTGTAATAATGTAGTCCTTCTAGAACCCAGGTTTTTTGATGTCCAATACAAAATTATGTTACCATTGCCCACTGTCGGGGGCAGGATAAAGGAAATGTGGTATTAGAATCCTGGAAACTGAACATGTATCTGCTCTTCCTTGAAAATCACTTGGGTTCATCTGAATTCAAAAGTATTAGGTGATTCTACTCCTTGTTCTGGTAGAGCCCTAGTTGTTCCATTTTCGAGGGTGATGTGTGTGAATTATGTCAGTCACCAGGGACTACAAAATTAGTTTTTGTGGTAGAAAACAATCTGCAGTTCATTGGATGTAGCTGATAGTGATTAAGATAGTGGTGTTCCTAGTTTAGTTTCACCAATGAAAAGTTGTTTGACTTTGGGATATTTATACACTTTTCTGCTTTAATTATTTACCTGTATCAATAAAAAACAGCTTTTAGATATGAAAAACTGTAGTGACTTACTTCATGGGTTTCTTGTCCATATTCCATTAACATCGGTAAAATGCTTAAGAAAATGTTAGTTATAAATGTTAGCCATTTATCTGAATGTAAGGGACCAGTTTTCACAGATATCATGTTTCTGCATGACTTGTGGGCAGAGACATCCATTGTCCTTTTTCTACATTATATTTTCGAGCATGTTTCTATTGCGAACAGCTTAAAAAGCAGAGAGAATTATATCCCATTTGATTCAAATTATGAATTGTCAAGATCATTGTACTGTCATGTGTAACTAATAAAAAATAAAAAATAAATAAATAAATAAATAAATAAATAAAGCAGAGCGAAGGCCTCTACCTAGAGCAGAAAACAAGTTTGTGTATTTATAAAAGATTCAGATCCTCTAATTTCAGAGTTTTCCATCCTTAATGCAATCCTCTGTGTGAGCAAGTGTCATCTGGAGCTCTTTGCATCACCCTGTGATGGGTTAGGGGAACCAATTCACATGTTTACACACTAGCTACTGCCATTCAAATGAGGAATAAGCTTTCCTTTGCATTTGACCTAGAAACTGTCACTGCTAGCATCCACTAATCTGTGGCACACTAACTTTTAGAGTAAAAGTTCTGTAATCTCAGACTCTCCCTACTTATTGACAAATAAACCCTGTTTAAATTTCTAAGGTTAACTCTAATAATTTGTTAATTTCAATGAGTTGTTTTCCTCATTTGAATGCACAGTTATTTCTGATAAAGTGATCATCAGTTTGAATTTTCAGATTAAGCAGGTTAACAGCAGAGACCCACAAGAAGTCAAAGCACTCATATACTTACTCTTTAGATCAAATTGTTAGTTCTTAATTAACTGGAGAAATATTTAGAAACTGATTCAGCCACTTTGAATTTTTATTTCTATGGTGGATGTTATGCATTGTGACAAATATCTTAGTAAATGATTCCACTACATTGAACACCATCTTTAACTATTGGTCTAAGTACTATTCTTTAACTCATTTGCAGTTTTTGCGGCATGATGTGCATGCCATTCTCTAACATTTTGCCTAATCATCTGAATGATTCATTAAGAGCACCTTCTACTCTCTCATATATTTACCTGAGGTTCATCTTAGGTTCCTGAAGGCAAGGAACATTTATGAACAAATGTAAATGGCATCTATAATACCAACAACATTCTAGGCAGTCGGCAGATGTTTATGAAAACATTCCTTCTAAATGCTATAAATTACTTAGTGTCATGTTTCCTTTTGCAGAATCATCTGAAAATTTAGAAGAACTAAACAAAATAAGAATAATTTGATTGTCCTTTTTTTAAGTTGTCATGATTCAATGAGAATATAAATGAAGAAAGGATAAAAATAGCATATTCAGCTTCTTGACTTAATTACCTATGAATGCTTATTCATCTTAAGTGAGAATCACAGTAAATGTCACTACTCTGTAAAATATGAGGGAAAATATCTTGATTCTAAACTAAGTTGTACTCTGAGGTTTACTATGAATGAGGGACTGAATGCATACTAGACTGATGGTGAGACCCTGGGGCAACAAGGACTCTGGAGACATCTTGGAGGAAGTTCCATGAAGCTGGAGTTTTATTAACTTGAAAAGTAGACCATGACACTTAGCCCTGAGCCACTTCCCTGAGGCTGCTCCTTTGGCAATGTTGCAATAATAGCACCTTTATATCTAAAACCAAGGGCTGGGAACTTCTCATCCATGTTGCTTACAAGCAATTCTCCCTGGAAGATAAACATAACCCTAGGCCTTGCCTCATAATGAGTATGTCATGGGATGTGAATCAGACAGCATCCCCTATTTCTGTGTCTATGGAAGGATAGTTTCAAAGTTGAATTCTGGGGGAATCAGGACCAGTAGAAAGTTTCTAAATAGGAATCTTCAAGGGGCACAAGAAGATGTTTCCTACGTTCATTGAACACCCTAGCAACTCTTTCCTCACCATTCTCTTCCAACCTCTTCAGGGTTGATATGGCAGGTAAACAGGGATTCTGAAAAGTTCATGGTATCACTTTATCTAGTTTATTTATCAATTCTCATAAATAAAAAATTTATCTATTATATAGAATCTTTGCAGAACTTCTCCAGGTAGAATATTATATCTAAGCCAGATCCTCTTGAGAAAAATGAGTGTATCGTAGACACTGCCATACATTTTGAGTTAGAATTCCTGCCTGTGGCACAGGTCTTGTGAAGGGGATATATGGCAAAATTTGTTCTAGAAACTGAAGATTAGAAGGGAGATTAACTTTAGTATTGATGTAAGAAGACACTAAGCAACAATGTTCTGAAAACCTATTACTACTAAGGCAATCTGCTGTATTAATAAAAATTTGTATTTGAAATTTATCTTTTCAGTTACTTTTTCCATGTTAATATTTACAGAACTATTACTAGGAAAAAAATCATTTAAATTTGGTAGCCATTTGGAAACTGGTCTCTCTTATCCACCAAAGCAACCGGAGTGGAGTTGCCTCCCAGGCAGTTGATAACAGGTGATCATAATTAACACCGAAAGACTTACCAAGGTGGAAAAAATGCCAAGTTAACAAACATAAGCAGGTGAACTTGACTCAATGAGCAGTGAAAAATCTCTGAGGCAAAAATGGTCCATTTCCCCATCATTGATTTTCACTGTCTGTTGAACCATGTTTCTCAATTTATTTTCTCTTGCTTCTCCCTGGTTTGAGTAGGTTCCCTCATCCTGTAGAGGCTGTGCTGACCCCAGTTCCTACACAATTATGCAGAACTATGAAGACAGGCTTTTGTATACTGTAAATCATATGCAAAGTACTCACATGGACTCCAGCTCATCCTGGAAAAAAGCTCTCTCCAGATCAGTTATTAAGAGATCATGTTGACATGTGGACTATTTGAAAAAAGGAACTATGTTTATATTATGTCCTAAAGGTGGCATAGTTTAGCATCACAAAGTATTCAGGGTTTCTTCTCATAAATCATATCAGGCTCCCATCTCTGATCATATCAATAGGCCACATAGAACATCAGGTAGCCGTAAACACTACTCATCCCTCCATTACCAATAAGAAGTGCTAAAGTACATACTTTAGCTAGGGAAGAAAAGGGGGAAAAGTTGGAGCATTTCCCCTGGGACCATGGAATAAAAATTGAAAGGGAAAATAAAGGGTGAGAGACAGAAAAAAAAAGTGACTGTGCCATTTTAAAATAAATTTCACCTCTTTGTTACTATGAAAGAAGACTTTTTATAGTAACATCACAGTGACAATAGCATTCTGCTGTTATACTACAAGTATCCTACAGATAGTGACTTATCTGCACTATTTATATCAGTCACCAGGACCAAACACAGTACTCAGAACATAGTTCCCTCTCAATGAATAGTGACTGAATATATGAATAAAATTGTAGATCTATACATGTAAGATTGGATTACAGATGAAATATAAAGCACTTTTTAAATGTTATTTATAGGAAGTGATAAAAACAAAAGAAATGGAAGTCAATTGACTTGTTAATATTGTATTATATGTTAAGTAAATTATTAAGCATTTATTTAATGTTGTTATTTTGGTTATTTTGTCAGAAGAATGAGAAGCACAAATTCACTCATGGAAATAGAGATGCAAATACATGCACACACACATATGTGACACTTGTTTTTTTTTTTAAGTTGTCAATAGACCTTTATTTTATTTATTGATATGTGGTGTTGAGAATCAAACCCAATGCCTCATACATGTTAGGCAAGTGCTCTGCCACTGAGCCACAATCCCAGCCTGACACTTTGTTTTAACTTTCATAATTTACATTTCACAAGAGTTTTTACTTAAATTATCTCAATGAGAGAAACCTGTTGATGTGTTTACACTTCTAAACTGCACCAGACAGATGAAGTGCTAATCATAATTGTGTTTGCTGAACATATCAGAAGTCCACTAAAATTTACATTTGATAATACTTAAGCCGTTTTGCAATTTATATATGTTCGCCTTAAACATATATATTGATAAAAGTTGTTCTACTAACAGTGGAGACATTCCCTATTGCTAAATAGGGAACTGTATTTTTCTTAGCTTGCGTATTTTAAATAATACTACTAACCAAATTTTTATTTATGTCAATGTGCAAAAAAGAAAGCAATATGAATGGGACCTTTCAATCAACAATACAGATTGGTAAGATTGACTTTACAAGGTTCAAGCGAGGGGAAAAGGGGGAGTTTAGTTATCTTACATTTACCTGAATGTTACAAAGACAGCTAATTATAACTTGCCATATTGAAGCTAGTGTTCAGATACAGTGAAAAGTCCATCCAAATTCTCACTGTGTTAAAATGATGAGAAACCAGTGGACATATGGCAATGATTAAGGGGTACTCTTAACAAATAATGAGTAGAGGCAAGAGATGCTAGCTTTTGTGTAGGACAGAAGGGAACAACAGAATTATGTAGCCCAAAATATGACTTGTTCTGAAAATGTAAATCCTACAACAGGGGTCAAGAACAGGAGTTGTTAAGGAGAGCTCTGAGCCAAATCTGGTCTACTTTCCATTTGGGTAAAACCTGTGTTGTGACCTAGTGATAGTTTTGTCATGTTTAAATAGATAATAATAATAATAATAATAATAATAATAATAATAATAATAATATTTTATGACTAAAAATATAAAAATATAAAAATTTCAATGTCTATAAATAAAGTTGAACTTGAACATAGTCACATAGATTTTCTGTGTCCATATTTTGCCCCCAAAAGAAAGGAGAGAAGTTTTGATAGTGACTGCGTGGCCCACAAATCTTAAAATATTTAACCTATCTGACTCTTTACAGAAAAATTTGGCAATCACTATTCTAGAAAAATTGAAATAAAGGGGGAATTATAATAAAGTGTATTTAGTCAGTATTTAGCCAAAACCTAATTTTGAAATTGCTTTAATTCATTCTTATTTTTACTGCTGAAGTCAAGATGAAACATATTTTTCCACATACCTACTTTTCTTTTGTTTCTTAGTCTTAGCTTTTTGTACAAATTGGATCAATGCTCATGACTAATCTTGAGGATGTGGTTTTAATTTTATGAACAAATGGGTTCTTCAAGCATTCTTACTAGTGTTGTGTTTCCTCTGTGTTGTGTTTTCTTTTTTTTTTTTTTTTTTTGGTTTGAGAAAAAACCTCATTGCTGCTCCCCTTGCTTTGATTTGACTGTAATTTTATTACCTTACACTTTCCAATCTTACAGATGGCTTCACATTCTTCTTTTACTGAAATGCTATGGTGAATTCTGATGTCACTCTTTTCTTCTCCAACCTTCCACTGCATTCTTCATGGATGATTGACTTTCTCTGCAGGAATACATAAATTTTACTTATATTTTAAGCCTTAAATCAAATAATTTACATGACAGATTTCTCAATAATGATTTTTCTATATAAAGTTTTCCTGGTGTGACCTATAATTTTGACCTGCAGATGTACATTTACATTTTTCTTGACTTCATAAAAAATGTTCATTTATTATAGTTGTGATTATTAATTTTTTTGCTTAGTACCTCCACTTTAGTCACCCTTATGTTAGAGCCTCTTTGTACTTTGTGTATTTCATAGCCTTCTGGTTGCTCTAATGTGTTTGGCTTTTTCCTCTTTGTTTACTATGAGCTTTAAGCTCTTCCTCTTTCCATTTTTTGAATTTCCATGTATGTCTGCCACGTGTTGGGCCTAACTCAGAGGTTCTCAGTACTGGCTACACATGAGCTTCACCTGTGGAGGGTTTAAAAATCTCAAGGCCTAAGCTATATTTCAGAACTTTTAAATTAATAAGTCCTAAGGCAACCAAAGCACAAGTATTTTTAAAGCTCCTGAAGTTGTTCCAATGAGATCCACCTTGTGAATCAATTTGGATATGTACATAAAATTTCAGTTCACTAGTAGGTTTTGCAGTCTCTCTTTTCATCTTCTGTTGCTTTGTCTTCTTATTGTTTAACACTATCTTATTAAACAGATATTCCTGTTAAATTCTTACCTGGGATATTTGCTTCTGTTTCTTATAAATTTCACAATACTTAAATTCATCTTTTTTTTTTGCATATTTTATCTGTTCATCCTCTCTCCTTTTTTCCTTTCTCCTTCTGGAATTTCTTCCAAGTCTTCCACTTCCTCTTTTGTCTGTACTGTGTTGTGCTGCATTTACCATTCCATGTCTACATTGTGCTTGATAAAAGCAACTTTATCCAGAATTTTATTTAATGTAACATATAATAGGCATATTATTCACTGAAATTTATGTTTTGGAGAACAGCTAACTTTTCAGTTGTGATTCTTGTTTGAGGTCTGGACTGATTTATTTTTTTCTATCCACTTTTTCTCTGTTGTGGGCATGCAAATATGGTGGAGAAGATCTTGGCTGAGACTGAATGTATTTTTCGCTGGTGGAGACTTAGCTCTGTTCTGTCTTCTAGAATCAATGACCTCCTACAAGGTCAGTTCTACTCTATCACATGTCCCACTTTGGTTGCTTCTGATGTGCTTCCTTGCCCATCCATACGTGTATGCCAGAACATAACATTTTAAAAATCTTTGGTAGTTTTTCCTCATTTTTACTGGGGTCCTCAAAGATATCTACGGGCTTCCTCTTTTCCCAATTTTTCTTTTTCTTAAACTCTATATTTGCTCATGCTTCTCTCTGAATTTCTCTAGAGAGAAAATTTTAATAAAAAAATTTCACAATTTTATAAACTCATCTGTGTTCCTGCATAGAGCATTCTTCAGTGGGCTTGTTACAGGAATAGGGAGCTGGTTGAGTGCTATTGTACAACATGAGTCAGAATCTTCTCTTTAATCGCTTATTGGTGATTTATTCTGCAACTTCATCTATCTTCCTGGTAATATGTAGGCAGCTGGAATTTTGAGACAGTACTTCTTGTACTATTTTGCATATCCTTCAGAATAAAAATGCTTTTGCTAATGCTCAGATTGAAAAAGATACTCATGGGCAGATTGTCAAGTCAATAACTTTGAGTGTTCAAGCCATACCAGGGTGTCACATCAGCTATTAAGTGTGCACTTAGTATTCTATTAATGGCCTTAGTGTTCCCTGAAATCACTTGGGGTTCTTATTAGGAATTCTAATTCCTCAGACTCAAATGATCTGGAATGGGGGTTAGTAGCTCATGAGTTGAATAGCACATTAGATGGTTCTAAAAAAAGTGGTTAATGAATTATACTTTTGAGAGAAAATGCTTAGGTGCTCAGCATTCTACTCTATATTCTAAGAAATACAGAATAAGTGTATGATGTGTTTCCTGGCCTTAGTAAACTTACAAGCTTGTTTATCCTATGTCAGTTACACATATGAAATAATCCTAGAACAACACAAAACATTATTTAAAAAGAGGTTAAGTGTATAGTTAATTGTAAAAATCCTAGATAAAATTTATATGGCTTTCAAAACTCAAAAATCAAATTTAAAAAAACATGATTTTTTTTACATGTTTATTTTTATATTTCTTAGGATTGATATGAGACTAAAATTTTTTAGCAGCCCCCAAAAACTTGTGCCTGCACCATAAAATCTTCCTGATATAATTGCCTCCTCCTGCAATAAATACAGCATGCTTAATAATCCTAATGTCCTTTTATTGTTTGTAATTTTGTTTGTTGGTTTGTTTTTGACCACATAGTTTTTCTTCTTTTCTTCTACCAATCCATGTGCTGTTTTATATTCCACAATAGACTATAAATTATTCAGGACAATTTTTGGACTTTATTTTTCTTTTCTTAATCCCATAGAAAACATAGCTGTTTGCATATAGTAAATGTTCAGTTAATGTTTACAATATCAAAGGGAAAAAACCCAACAGACAAACCTACACATATTATAAGACAAAAAATTTACTATATTGCGTATTCATCATGGAGTAAAATTTACCACTACCAATATAATTTATGTTTTCCAGAGACCTGTTGTTGTTTAAAATATTTTCTAAATGAACAAATACAGGTATTTATTTATTTATTTATTTATTTATTTATTTATTTATTTATTTATTTTTATGTGGTGCTGAGGATCAAACCCAGCACCTCATATGGGTTAGGGGGTTAGGTGAGCACTCTACCACTGAGCCAGAACCCCATCCTCCAGAGACCTGTTATTGCTTAGAATAGGGGCAGAGATATAATTTTTTAAATGGTAAACATATACAATGTATAAGAAAATTTCAAGGAAAATAAAGTGAGTTCCCTATGTTCACAATTTTTCAGTATTGTTGATAAGCAATGTACATAAACATAAAAACATATGAAATACGAATTATAGTTCTGTACATGAAAGAAAGACATTATTAATACAAAATAAATTGCCAAGGAAATAGTTTGCTGAGGAGAAATGTTTTAAATCAGCATTTAAGAGAAACCATGAACAAATACCCAGTAGTAAAGAAACACAAAATTTCCTTCAGGTTGGGAAAAACTATGAAGAAAGACTTTGATGGAAAGGATCATTATTAAACTAGTTATTGTCCAATGATTGTTTTGGGAAATTGAGGGAAACCTGCTGGCTTACACAACCTGTGTGTATTGAGCACCTGCTATGAGCAAGCTCTCCTCTTGGCACCCAGAGGTGTTCACAAGTTTAGATAATAGCCTCTTCTCTGTTGGAGGTCCAAGGTCTACTTATAAAAAAGAGTATTTAAAATAGGTGAAAGTATGTAATTAAGTGCCAAAATTAACTTTATGAATAAAGTGAAATTAGAAAAAAAACCACCTTATGCATCAGCAAGGAAAAGAATTCTAACAATATGAAAAGAGAAATTGAATGAGTCTTTGAAAGATATTTTTCTTCCAAGCAAATTCCATTTTTTTTATGAAGGACATTTTTATACGGTTTTGTTGGGTAGCAATGATGAAACAAGTTCCTAAGATGAGCCCCTGGAGTCAAATTGTCTGTTATTTGTGTGTGTAAAAAGAATACATCAATACACTCTGCATCTGAGCTTCTTTTGTAGAGTAGTGATGCCAATTCTGACCGACATAATAGTTGTAAGCTTTCAACAAGGTCTTTCTTGTATAAATTTTAGCAGATGATTCGGTATATTATGGAGATCAATGAATATTGATGAAGCTGATGAAAATGAAAATGATAATAATGAGGACTTTAGAGTGGAAGAAAAAAAAGACAAAATAAGAGCGGGAATAGCTGGAGAAGAAAAGAGAAAGGAGGCAAAAAAATAGAACTGGCATTTCTGTAAAATCTTTGTTTTGTAAAATGGATTCGATGAAGAAAGTAATAGAGGAAGGATAAAGAAAAAAAATGGCACTAATTAGGAGCAACTGTAAGGTGATAGAAAAAAACTAGAGGAAAGGAGTGAAATTTCTCAGTTTTCAAGAAAATATTTGATGGCTTAACTCATATTTAAATGATTGCATAATGAAGTAATCAGAGCAAAAGATAAGTTAGAGTGTAGTCAGTTTGGGGACAGAGAAGATAGCAGATGGGTGCTGTTTCAAAAATGTTGTGAAGTGCTAGCAGAAAACATCAACATGGAACTAATTTGTAAATATGCAGAAACAAAGAATTGAGACTTCATCAGATCTAGTGGTGCAGATTGGAGGCTCATCAGTGTTGCTAAAATTTGAAGCTCAGAAATAAGATTATTTACAAAAAGAACATAGAGCAGGATTGCTTTTTTCTGCCTCTCTCTCCTTCTGTAGTCAGGATATTTTCATCTCAAACTCCTAATCTAGCTTGTGATACCCTCAGCTCCTTTAGATCTGAAGGGTACCAGACTTGTCAATAATAAGCAGTATGGAGATTCCTGGGAAAGCTGGGAATGGAACCAACATTTGATCCAGCTATTGCCCTTCTAGGACTATTCCCTGAAGACCTTAAAAGAGCGTACTACAGGGATACTGCCACATCGATGTTCACAGCAGCACAATTCACAATAGCTAGACTGTGGAACCAACCCAGATGCCCTTCAATGGATGAATGGATTAAAAAAATGTGGCATTTATACACCATGGAGTATTATTCTGCATTAAAAAATGACAAAATCATGGAATTCGCAGGGAAATGGATGGCACTAGAACAGATTATGCTTAGTGAAGCTAGCCAATCCCTAAAAAACAAATACCAGATGTCTTCTTTGATATAATGAGAGCAACTAAGAATAGAGTAGGGAGGAAGAGCAGGAAGAAAATATTAACATTAAACAGAGACACGAGGTGGGAGGGAAAGGGAGAGAAAAGGGGAATTGCATGGAAATGGAAAGAGACTCTCATTGTTATAAAAAACTACATATAAGAGGTTGTGAGGGGAAAGGGGGAAAAAAAACAAGGAGAGAAACGAATTACAGTAGACGGGATAAAAAGAGAAATGGGGGGGAGGGGGGATAGTAGAGGATAGGAAAGATAGCAGAATACAACAGTTACTAGTTTGGCATTATGTAAAAATGTGTATGTGTAACCGATGTGATTCTGCAATCTGTATTTGGGGTAAAAATGGGAGTTCATAACTCACTTGAAACTAATGTTTGAAATATGATATGTCAAGAGCCTTGTAATGATTTGAACAACCAATAAAAAAAAATAAATAAAAAAAAAATAATAATAAAATATAAAATTTACACACCTGCATATGCACACACTCACACAGGCTTAAACACAAGTGTTTGCTTCTAAATTTGTGCCTGCTTTATTGAAAAGCTGCAGGTGAGGAGCCCAGTTGTGGTGGAGGGATGAATTCCAAGTCTTGTCTCCTGCAATTATTGCCTTTCTTTTTTTTTTTTTTTTGAATTTTTAATGTTTTATTGTTTAGTTCTCGGCGGACACAACATCTTTGTTGGTATGTGGTGCTGAGGATCGAACCCGGGCCGCACGCATGTCAGGCGAGCGCGCTACCGCTTCAGCCACATCCCCAGCCCCAATTATTGCCTTTCTAAGGGTCAGCAAGACACCTATTTTCTCTTAGTTCATTTTTATGTCTGTAAAACATTCATATCTATCACACCCAGTAGTGAGGATGCTGAAATGGTTTATAGGAAGTGTTTTTCCAGCTGTAAAGGAATAAACATAAGATGGTCATAGCCAGTCCCATTGACTATTAGTGGACATCAATCAATCCATTTTTCACTTTTAGCTAGTCCTTTGCTTCCTACCTCTGGTACAAATGAACATAGTTGATTTAAATATTCTGTATTTCTTTTGCCTATTGTTCTATCAAGTAAATGTAAGGCAAAGTTCTAAAAACACAGACAGGAAACACCTTTATTATAAATCAGAAAACAGACCTCCTCTAAATGAGTAACTGCATAAAGAAGATTGGGTTTATGAAAAAAAAATGAGTCTAAAGTTTACTTACAATCCCTTACAAATAGATATAGTAAAACCACATTTATTCTATGACTCTGCCATATGAAGAGTGATATGTATGCTTCTAATTTAACAAAATTTCAAATTGATGAAACATTTTATTTGTGGAACATTTTACATGCTATTTACTATTATGAGTTTATTCTTTTTCCAATAGCTACTTAGAAGTTCTTTGTAATAACACCATTTGCATAACATTTGCTGCGACCAACTCCTGGAATAGAGACTGCAGAGCAACAAAGCAAATAAGCAGCATCTCTATACTTAGGGAAGTTGTATTTTGTTAACTTGCACCACTTACCTATTGGTGTTACTTATATTTATTTAGGGCCTACTTATACTTCTCTTACGTTTAAAAGATGATTGGAATATTAACATTAAGATACTTAAGAATTTTAAAAATCATCATTTCCATTAAAAATTTCCAATAAGATTGATCAGATATTTATTAAATTATTTAAATTTCAAGCATTATATTTCATTCACTTATTTCTTGGTATAGTGTGGTAAATGAGATTTCAGTGTTTCCTAATTTAGATCACCTGAGATTTTTTAAAAATGAAGAATCATCTATTGGAAAACAAAGATATTATGTCTTTAATGAATTTAAATCAAGAAAGCAACTACCATTTTTGAAAGCCTGAAGTGCTGTAGCCCTGAATTTTATAAATTTAGCAGTTTAGCATACTTTGAATAACTCCGGGATGGTTAAACATATAAACGTTTATTTTAGTAGATTCATGGATCTTTGGGGAGCGTAAAGGGAATAGATATTTTATTTGAATTCTTAGCTTTTGTGTTTAACTAAATTATTTAACATACAATTTAACATAAAACCAAGAAGTGCTTAAAATTACATAGGCATGCTAATCATGGGGAAAAATACCTTTCAAGGGAGAGACAATAAACAGTATTTAAGAATTGCTTTTTAAAATTTTATGTCACATTTCTCATAACAAGTGTTGCAATAAAGTTTTTATTGCTGAAACTTAATACAGAATTAGGTCATTCATAAATCTGTTGCAATTAATGCTTTAGGAAAAAATAAATATAAAGATTTGTTTTACTTTAATAAATACCCAAGGCATAAAATACTACTGTTACAATTTCCTAATAGCAAGATTTTTTTAATATTCAAAATGCTATCTCAATAGCATTTCAGATTTTTATCTAAAAGCTATATGTATTCAAGTTTCACATATTTTCCCATAAAAACTCTTAGATAACTAAAGTGTATTTTCTCAGCATTTGTGAAAAATAAGTTTAATTTTATATGATAAAATCTTGATGATGGACACTATTCCTGTTTCACTATTAGCAGAATATCAAAGCCATTAGGCACTAAGCTTATGTTTAGGTATGAATGAACATATGAAACGAATGAATAACTAAATGAAGTATGCATCTAACATCTACAAATGAGCAAGAACATACTATATTGGTGTCCATATTAAATATGCTTTTTTAATAAAATGGAAAACCAATCTTCAATTAGCATGTTTGTAAGACTTAAAAGATTATGTGGCAAAACATTGTTCAAATTAGTCTGGTAAACGAATGACAATATGTATCTGTATGATGAAACTTTCCTTGTGTCAGGAGAAGAAATTCACTTAAAATATTGTATGGTACTATTTAAAACACTTTGTTTAACCCAGATTTTGGACTTATAAAATAATAATTCCAATATGCATACCAATCAGGTCAATAATTTTATTTTCATTAATTAGCTTCTTCAGTGATAATATATTTTATACATTGTATATTATCCTGTCAAGGTTCTAGTGTGAAGTATAATATTTCTGGCTTTTAGGATTACCAATATTGTTGAGGCCATGTAACAATCGTAATCTATAGGATAGCCTATAAATATGAAAAGAGCTGACCTTGGGCTTCCAGCATAGATAAGAAATATATAAAACCATGAAGAATTTTATGGACTGTGAATATTAAAAAAAAATAACACGAGAATACATTTTTTAAATTGAACATTTGAAATAAAAATAACATTTTTATCTGAAGTATATTATAAGAAAATATACTCTCTTAGTATGCTTTTTTCCCTCAGACAAAGGCACTTAGATAAGATGTGAGTGTGCACCTTTTATTTGGGAGGAGATCTG